>NC_045558.1:80720017-80935017 GCF_009769535.1 Thamnophis elegans | reverse complement strand
AAGGCTAGCTTGCATTATAATGCCTTATGCTAGCTTACAATTTCAAGAGAGAGAAGCTAAACTCCTTATTAGAATTGAAATAGAAATGAATAGAGTAAAGTAGAGTAGAATAGAATAGTTTATTAGCCAAGTGTGATTGGACACATAAGGAATTTGTCTTTGGTGCATAGGCTCTCAATGTACATAAAAGAAAAAAATACATTCATCAAGAATCATAAGCTACAACACTTAGTGATAGTCACAGGTTACTAAAAAAGCAATCAAATTATACTAGAAAACAAATTATTGGATTTTTAAATTATTGGATATTTTTTCAAAGAAACTCAGTATGTGCTTCCTGATTATTAAAAGTGCAAATTCAGTGTCAATGACTCCTGACTATTTAAAATATAGTCTAAGACAATTTAAAAAAAGAATCCACACAGAATAAAACTATTTTAAAAAATCCTATGGACAATAAATAAAATATTATTTTAAAATACATTTAAAAAATAAAAGAAAAAAGCCGGCTCACTTACCAGTAGGCAGGCACTCCAAGTCAATCCAAAATGATATAGATGTTAATATCTGTGGACCACCAAAATTTTCTCACAGACCACCAGTGGTCCACCACGAACCACTGGTTGGGGACCACTGCTTTAAAGCAGAATCTGCAGAGGGGAAGCAGGGAGACGGTTCCTAAATAGAACGCCCCCTTTAAAAAAATCATTTTTTAAATGACTCAATGCAGTTCATTATATGGCATCATGCAAGCCTTGTCACATCTTATTATGCCATCATCGCTAAATCTCTTTAGAAAGTCTACACGAATATAGTTTGTAAATCCCCCTATATTGCTCCTTTCCCATGACTCCTGATGCTGGCAGGTAGACTGCCCTTGCCCACAGAAGCTCAAGAGGAGAAAATTGGATAAAGCACACCTTAGTCATGCTGGATGAAAATTTAAATTTCTAACTTGCCTCTTTTGGGGGGAGAGGGTCTGCCCAGGAAGACCAGCAGAATAATAATTTAAAAAAAGAGATAGACTTAATATGATAAATAGAGAAATGTGTAGAGAAATGTAAAGAATGAAGAGAGATGGATGAAAAGGGAAGGATGGATGAGTTTTTAAGAGTCTGGGGCTGCAAGACGGGGGTTATTTGTGTGTGTGTGTGTGTGTGTGTGTCCAGCCTTCATTCCTGCTCACTTCACACTGGATGCACAAAAAGAGCAGTCAAAATGTGTGTTTGTGTGTGTGTACAATTTTTACCAGCAACAAAAGGGGAATTGCTAGTAGAGTGTTTTATTTGCAGCTGTTAAGTGCTCGGTTACAGCAATTACAAGATCTCAGGAGGAATGGGGGAACTTAGGGAGGGGGCGTGGGGGAGGGAGGGGGATCGGAGATCACAAGGTAGGAAAGGGATAGATTAAAAAAATAAGAGGGGATCGTACGCCCCCCCACCCACTCCCAACCCCATCCAATAGAAGGAGACGAGAGAAGAGCAGCGGAGAGAAGAAAATTTCCACACACACAACCCGCCTCTTCCAAATTATACACACAGACACTGCCCTCCCCATCCTGCAGCCCCAATTCCAGCCGCACCGATTCAAGCTCCCAGATCTCTCTCTCTTTTTTTTCTCCACTCATCCCCCAACCAAACAAACGAACAAAGGAAATACAAGAAAAGCAACTTTTAATAAATAAATAAATAAATAAATAAATAAATAAATAAATGAAATCCAAGGCACGGGAGGAAAATCCCCCTTTCCCCTAATTCCCACTCCCCCCCATTCTGCCTCCCGATCCATTTGGGTTGGATTTCTTTATTTGCAATAAATCCTGGGTTCCCCCCCCCTTTTTTTTTTAAAGGAAGGAAAATGACAGATCTTCTCCCCCCCTCCTGCCCGCCCTCACCAAAAAGAGACCAGAGAAAAGCAACCAGATCAAAAGGACGGAGATATGATCGTGTTTGGAAGAGCAAGAGGGGAGGGAGGAGACTCACCCCTTGTCGGGTGCTGTGAGCAAGCCGAGCAGAGGGGGAGAACCATTGCCCTCTAAAGGCCACATCGGGAACAACACTTCAGAGCAATAAAAACTTTTTTTTTCACAGCGTCCTTTTAAAATTGTGACTTTTTGAACACGCAGCGGGACACGGGACAAATTTTGGAAAACTGTGACTGTCCTGTCAAAAGTGGGACATCTAGTCATCTTATTCAAGGACAAGATAAGAAGTAACAGATGGAAACTTATCAAAGCGAACAAGAACTAAGGAGAAATTAATCAGTAGAATGCTTTGCCTTTAGAAATTGTGGCTGCTCCATTACTTCAGGTTTTCGAAAAGAGACTGGATCACAGCCATTAGTCCAGAATGGTATAGGCTAGGGGTGTCAAACTGGAGCCCATGGGCCAGATGCGTCACACACAGAGCATGCCCAGAGCAGCTCTGCAAAAGAGAAAAACGTGAAACACGTGACAGCAATGTGACGCTGTGAGTTTAACACCCATGGTATAGGCTCTCCTGCTTAGGCTTTGGGATTGGACAAGAAGACCCCTAAGGTCCTTCCAACTTTGTTATTCTGTATTCTGTATATTTTGAGAAAATAAAGAACAGATCCTGAATTTCTAGGTGCCAAAAAAGATAACAGTGTTGTTCAATATTTCAATTTTCAAGATCCCTTTTAAAGTACACAGAGTAGTTTTGGAGTTTTGATGTTAATAGTAGGAGAATATGTGTAGGTCAGGGCATGACTGATATTTTCTGCTTGAGAGGGAGTTGGACTAGAAGACCTGTAAGGTGCCTTCCAACTCTGTTTTTGTTATTCTGTTAAATTATGCTGTTATTGTGTTTGTTGTCTTAAGATTTGTTTATTGGCTTGATTGTTAAATTTAGAATTAATTTATTGGATGAAATTTTACAATTATCGAATTTTTCTGATTTATATTATGGTGGAGACACATTTATTGTTGTTATTATCGTTCATCACATAGTCAGCCAGATGCTTTGACTAGATTTGGCATTTTTGACCACCTGTTAGTTCTTTCCTAAGACCTGGAATAGGCAGATAGTGTCTAAGATATTGATGCAGGATGTAAGCTGTTCCATATAGACTTGCCTTTTGCCATTGCTAAAAGACAAAGTGCCATAGTAACTTTTGTCAATGCCAGTGGTGTTCCATTTCTTTTTGGATTGCACACTAATCTTCTATTGCTATTAGTATTACTTTTGCCACAAGCATTCTATTTCTATTTACAGGTCTTTATATTTTATTATTTCCTACAATTCTTTCTCTTCTGTTCAGCTGTCTCCTGGTACTGCCACATCCACTATCCACTATTTTGTCTTTCTTATCAACAGTTGTTAAGCATGGAATGTTATATGGCAGATGCTTGTCTGTTTGAATTCTAAATTCCCAGACCACTTTAGCTTGTTCATTTTCTATCACATTTTCTATTTATGGTTCCAACAGTTCTTGCTTGCAGTTAAATGGTAATTTCTTATAGTTCTTCATATGCACCATTGTTGCTACATTGCAGTGGTGGGTTCCGGGCGGCATATAAATTCAATAAATTGAATTGAATTGAATTGAATTGGTATGGCCTGGTACGGCTGTACTGGTGGTAGCCGGGAGCAGTGGCTACCGTACCAGAACCGTGGGCCATTCGGCCCACCTGCCTGCCCGTGTTCCTTACCACTTTTTGAGGTAAATGGGCCAATTGTGCATGCACGCCGAGCAGCTGAGTGTCACTGGGTGGTGGTGTGTGCAGGCATGCACAGCATGCCTGCCCACCGAGGGCGCCCAGTCCCGTCACAGTGTACCGGTTGTGACGGGATCCAGAACCCACTACTGCTACATTATCATACTATATGCCACTGCCCAGGGTTACTTGTTTGTGAGATGGACAGTTATTAATACACTGTGTGCACAATTATTAGGCAAGTGAGTATTTTACCATATCATCATTTTTATGCATATTTTCCAACTCCAAGCTGTATAAACGTGAATGCTTATTGGATGTAAGCATATCAGATGATTTGTATTTGTGTAACGACGGAGGGTGTGACTTAAGTTGATCAATACCCTATATCAAGGTGTGCATAATTATTAGGCAGTATCTTTGCCTCAGGCAAAGTGAGCCAAAAAGAGATTTAATTGACTCTGAAAAGTCAAAATGCAGATGCAGCGCTCTTGAAATTGATATTAGTGTGTGGTCACAGAACATCAAATGTTTGGCTGCAAATAGTCAACAGGATCGCAAGAAACTTGATGGAGGGAAAAAGACGCAAATGAACTGCCAAAGATTTGAGAAGAATCAAATGTGAAGCTACCAGAAATCCATTATCCTCCAGTGCTGTCATATTCCAGAACTGCAACCTACCTGGAGTGCCTAAAGTACAAGGTGTTCAGTGCTCAGAGATATGGGCAAGGTAAGGAAGGCTGAAACCTGACCACCACTGAAGACATATAAGTTGAAATGGCAAGGCTGGGCCAAGAAATATCTGAAGACTGATATTTTTCAAAGGTGTTATGAACTGATGATGGATCAGATGGATGGGCCCTTGGGTGGGTCAGTAAGGCACAGAACTCCACTTTGACTCAGATGCCAGTAAAGTGGGGGTACTGGTATGGGTTGGTATTATTAAAGATCAGCTAGTTGGACTTTTTCAGGTTGAAGATGGGCTCTTCTTAAATGGGAGATTTACAGTGTAGGAAAACAGTACACCTCTCTGAACAGTAACTGGAAGGCTTTGGTTGCTGTTGCACAAACAGTTGATTGTCAACTGATCAAGAAATTGACAGACTCCATGAATGGAAGGCTTATGACTGTTATTGAAAAGAAGGGTGGCTATATTGGTCACTGGTTTGTTTGTTTTTTGAAATGTCAGAAATATTTATTTGCAAGTTTTGAATTGTTTGTTTATTATTCTTACTTTAACATATGGAAATAAATGAAATTGGAAGATTTTCATTTTTCATTTAGTTGCATAATTATTTTTCACACTAATAGTTGCTCAATAATTGTGCACACATAGATATTCTTCTAATAAAGTCAAAACCTCACTTTTACTTTCTTAAATATTCAAGTTTGAGGTTTATTAACATTTTGGATTAACCAAGAACACTGTAGTTCAATAATAAAATTAATCCTCACAAATACAACTTGCCTAATAATTGTGCACACAGTATATTTGTTAAATAAGATAAAATGTTCTATTCAACATTGTTTTAATTTTGATATATGTATATATGTACTGTATATCTGTAAACTAACAGTATAGCTTTTTCAGTTTACAAAATGTTTTGTTAATGTTATACATAAAATACCCCACTCCACCACTCTCTTAATAGTCAGGTATCTTCAATATATTTTCCATGGCTTGCATTTTTCAACAACAAATGTTGCTATGTCATTATGCTGGATGACAACAACAATCAGTTTTGCTGTTTATCACTTTCATAGTGCTACATTAGATGAGCCATACAGCTTGAAGTGTGCTTAACAACTGAATTATTTTGTTTTGGCTTATCTTTAAATATTTATATGTTTTAATTGCACTACAAAAATTTAAGAATTTATCCTTCCAGTGATGTGTTTTAAGAAATTTATTGAAGATTTTTAAAGGTCAGTTGCTTGAATCAGATGCATTAGCTGAACTGGACTGTCCCTGCTTGTTTTCTATAAATAGATGGCAGCCAGCAGTTTGGGAAAAGGAATGTTTAGATAGGTAGAGCTTGTATTATATTATCGGTTCTAAAAGATAGCTTTTCCAATCTTCCCTCAATGTTATCATTTTGCCAATCATTTTAGCTGATGGAGTTTATTTGTTAATTGGTTTGAAGGGATCAGCAGAGATGAGATTTGGTGCACTAACAATGAGATTAAATAAATGTGGACATGGAATAGGCTAGGAAAGGATGACAAATGAGGGCAGAAATATGAAATCTCTATATACAGACCAATTTCTATTCCTAAATAGTCTGACTGTGAAGCAACCGAAGTATCTCTTGTTATGAATAGCATGATCTAATATTACTGAAAGCTTGATAGCTACAGAAAAATAACAAGGAGCTGAATCTTAAAAGGGAAATGAAAAACCTTCTCTTAAAAGTGAATGAAGAGTGAACATTTCTTGATTTCCCATGTAAGATAACAGTATTTTGAAGCTGATAGTCAGTTGGCAAAATAATATCTCGTCTACAGTATGTTATTTAATTAATGTTCTGGAGTTATAAAGTCTACATAACCATTTTGTTGTTAAAATGCTCATTGTAAAAAGTAATCTTCAAAATATGAAGGAATTACTGCAACACAATGTTTTAAAAAAATATCTGACGAAAACAACTAACTTTAGGATAAGGGAATATGTGATAACCAATGTCAGAAGTTTGATACTAAATCAGTTTGTTAATCAAAAGAGGAAACAAATGGAAACCATCTCTCTCTGAGGCGATTGGCTTTTACCCTGTTATATCACAAGTGGGAGAAAGAGTCACAAGGATGTGAAGCTTACAATACAATAGCAGAGTTGGAAGGGACCTTGGAGGTCTTCTAGTCCAACCCCCTGCCCAGGCAGGAAACCCTATACCGTTCCAGACAAATGGCTATCCAACGTCTTCTTAAAGACTGCCAGTGTTGGGGCATTCACAACTTCTGGAGGCAAGCTGTTCTACTGATTAATTGTTCTAACTGTCAGGAAATTTCTCCTCAGTTCTAAGTTGCTACTCTTCTTGATTAGTTTCCACCCATTGCTTCTTGTTCTACCCTCAGGTGCCTTGGAGAATAGTTTGACTCGCTCTTCTTTGGGGCAACCCCTGAGATATTGGAACACTGCTATCATGTCTCCCCTAGTCCTTTTTTTTCATTAAACTAGACATACCCAGTTCCTGCAACCATTCTTCATATATTTTAGTCTCCAGTTCCCTAATCATCTTTGTTGTTCTTCTCTGCACTCTTTCTAGAGTCTCCACATCTATTTTACATCGTGGCTGAAATAGGTCTTGCATACAGGACACAGCCCTTACTAGAATTCTGTCATAAAGGCTTTTAAAGTTTTTCTACAATAAAGCTACTGATCAAAACTTCTTGTACCTGTTAATTTGCAGCTTAGGTTTCTGTGAAAATTTTCTGTAATGACAGTTCCACATTACAAGAATCTTCATTCAGATATTATCCAAGATGCATGCACACACACACACAGAGAGAGAGAGAGAGAGAGAGAGAGAGAGAGAGAGAGAGAGAGAGAGATACACATACTATATAGTTGCATATATACACACACACACACACACACACACACACACACACACACACACACACACATATATATATATATATATATATATATATATATTGTAAATCTAAATACACACACACACACACACATACATACATACATACATATATAGTATAATAAACATCATAACTCCTTTTACAGAATTTCAGTTTAATTGGGTTAAATTAAGTAGCACAAGAATGCTTCAATCATGTAATCAATAATTGAAAGATTTAAAAAAAATGCAACAGGGCTTATCCTCTTCTAAGCAACACCAGGATAGAAATAAAGAGCTATACTGACAATTATATAAGTAATGAATGTTATCCCTTATTTCCTAAATTTAAAAAAATAATCCATGGAATTATGAATATAAATGTCTAAAATGTATGCATTTGTGAATTCGAAGAAAAAGGGGTGTTCTAGATAAGGGGACTTTAAAGAAAACTATCACCTTCAAAAATATTGGGGATATTGGTAAATATTTTGGGGCAGTTATGTAATTTGCATTAACTAAACTGTTCCAAAAAATCTTTAGGTTTTTTTAGGCATTTATCTTCAAATGAATCACAGAAATAAGATGAAATGAAAATATGTAAGAAAATACAGCATTAATATATCATGCACATTCGATTTCCACTATCTGCTTATCCTGAGCTAATTATTCACTGTGTATTTTAATTGTATTCTTGGGACTCAATTGGTCAAAAGCAATTTCACTTCCTTCTTTGAAGATGAAAAAGAATAAGAAATAAATCTGAAGCTTAGCAGTATGCAAGTTCAGGAAATCATATTAAAGTTTTTAGAATACAACCTACCTAGAATCAGTAGTTGAGGTATCACAGAAACTTCCAATTCAATCTTTTTTTGTCTTTTTTTATCTTATTACAGTAAATCTGGTCCCTTCTATTCAATTATTAAATAATTACAGATCTGATTCAACAGACATCTGTATAAAAGAAGGCCCAATTCCCTCTACATATTTTTTCAATATAGGTAGTCCTTGACTTATTCAATATAGGTACTCCTTGGCCACAATTGAGGCCAAGATTTCCATGGTTAAGCAAGCCAGTTGTAAAGTGAGTTTTGCCATTTTATGACTTTACCTTTGGTAAGCAAATCACAGAAGTTGTTAAGTGAATTATGTGGTTGTTAAGCAAAGCTGACTTTCTACATTAACTGCTTTTGGGAAGCTGGATGGGAATATTATATATGGTGATCACTTGATCCTGAGACAATGCAACTGTCATAAATATGTGATAGTTGCCAAGTGCCCAAATTTTGATTATTTGGGAATGCTGCAGCAGTCAAGTGTAAAAAATGGTTTAGATCACTTTTTTCAGTGCCATTGTAACTTCAAATGGTTATTTAAAAATGGTTGTAAGTTGAGGACTATCTGTTCCATTGGTTTAAAAAGAATAAAAAAAGTATTTACATTTTTTTTTAAAAAAACTGGTACTAGATAATCCTACATAACAAATAGAATAATTTAAATTATAAAAGGAGTTTCTATAAGGTGACCAGACGTCCCGCTTTTGGCGGGACACCCCCGCCTTTTGATGCATATTCCCGCGTCCCGCCCGCTTTTTAAAAAGGCACGCTTTTTTTGGCGCGCGCAGCTCCCGCCCATCAGCTGCTGGGCTGGCTCATCGTTTCGTTCTATGCTACCTACAAATTTAAGCCAGCCCAGCCTGCCGCTCATTGATTTGATTGGCTGGACTCCAGCCAATCAGTGAGCTGGCCAACCAGCTCACTGATTGGCTGGACTCCTTAGCTGAGGGCGCATGCGCAAGTTTCCATTTTTATTTCGTCTTTCTTTCTTGTTGGGGTTGCAGCTGCTGCGCTTACTCACTGGTGGTGAGTAAATAAATAAATAATGTATTATTTTATTCTGATAATTTTATTGTCTTATTGTCTCGGTCACGGACGGAGCTTTGTGGCGGCGCCTGTGCTGTGCGCTTGCCTTCCTGGCTTCCCAGCGACCACGCCGCAAGTCTGCGAGGCGTGGTCGCGTCCCGCCGCCCTCCCCTGCGGCTCTCCTGCCGCAGAGTCCGTTTTTCAGCCTTGCTGCCCTTGCAGACAACTTTCACTCGCTTCCGCGGCTCTCTCGCCGCCCGGCAGAAGCCACGTGGAAGTTCTCTGGGCGAGGTGAAAAACAGCCGCCGCCCCGCCCGCCCTCCCCGGCTGGGCTGGCTTAAATTTGTAGGTAGCCTGGTAGCATAATGAAACGATAAGCCAGTCTGGGCGGGGGAGCCTCCCCCGCCCATCAGCTGCTAGCTAGCTCGCTGGGCTGGCTCATCATTTCGTCCTATGCTACCTACAAATTTAAGCCAGCCCAGCCTCCCTCTCACTAATTTGATTGGCCTTGGCCTGGACTCCAGCCAATCAGTGAGCTGGCTGGGATGGAAAATTTTCAGCACGCCACGTGCTGAAAATTTTCCATCCCAACCAGCTCACTGATTGGCTGGACTCCTTAGCTGAGGGCGCATGCGCGAGTTTCCATTTTATTTCGTCTTTCTTTCTTGTTGGGGTTGCAGCTGCTGCGCTTACTCACTGGTGGTGAGTAAATAAATAAATAATGTATTATTTTATTCTGATAATTTTATTGTAATTTTATTATAATTTAATTTTATTTAAGGAGAGAGGAGGAGGGGGGGAAAGCACCGGCGTTGCTGGTCGCCGCGTGCTCCCTCGCTCGGGGCGGAGAGAGGAGGAGGGGGGGAAGCACCGGCGTTGCTGGTCGCCGCGTGCTCCCTCGCTCGGGGCGGAGAGAGGAGGAGGGGGGGAAAACACCGGCGTTGCTGGTCGCCACGTGCTCCCTCGCTCGGGGCAGAGAGAGGAGGAGGGGGGGGAAAGCACCGGCGTTGCTGGTCGCCGCGTGCTCCCTCGCTCGGGGCGGAGAGAGGAGGAGGGGGGGAAGCACCGGCGTTGCTGGTCGCCGCGTGCTCCCTCGCTCGGGGCGGAGAGAGGAGGAGGGGGGGAAAACACCGGCGTTGCTGGTCGCCGCATGCTCCCTCGCTCGGGGCGGAGAGAGGAGGAGGGGGGGAAAGCACCGGCGTTGCTGGTCGCCGCGTGCTCCCTCGCTCGGGGCGGAGAGAGGAGATGGGGGGGAAAACACCGGCGTTGCTGGTCGCCGCGTGCTCCCTCGCTCGGGGCGGAGAGAGGAGGAGGGGGGGGGAAAACACCGGCGTTGCTGGTCGCCGCGTGCTCCCTCGCTCGGGGCGGAGAGAGGAGGAGGGGGGGAAAGCACCGGTGTTGCTGGTCGCCGCGCACTCCCTCGCTCGCGGCCAGGCTTTGGTCCCGCCTTTCCCGCTCTGCGTGGGAGAATGTGTGTTTGTGTGTGAGAGAGAGAGAGATTGTGTGTGTGTGTGTGTGTGTGTGTGTGTGAGAGAGAGAGAGATTGTGTGGGAAAGCAAACGTGGGAAAGTCCTTTGCAGGCGGCTAGAACTGGCCGCCCGCAAAGGACTTCCCCAGACTGGGAGAGATATTTTAAAAAAACAGCGGTCCTTCTAGCTCGCTTTGTTGCTTGGTTTGCTGCAGCCCTGGGGAGCCATGGAGAGGGCGAGTCAGAGGCAGCCCAGCACCTGGCGTCCCCCCCCCTCGGCGGCACCAAGATGGCTCTCCTGGACGCCTGACCTGCCGGTATCTCCCCCCTCCCGTTTTCCGCCTTCCGGAAGCCCATCGCTTCAGGCGCTTCAGGCTCTTTCCTTTCCTCCCATCCCTTGCCCTGCTTTCTGCTCGAATGGAATATCTTCTGCTGCCTCCTCCTCCCCCAACAGCACTGCCGGATTTGCCGCCCAACGCTGCGGCTGAGGTGAAGCCGCCAAAGCTCCCGCCAGCATCCCTGCTTAGGTGAGGTGTTCCGAGCGGAGCGGGAGGCAGGCACCGCCGCCGCTGCCATGGGCGGGGGCGCCTGCGGGAGCTTTGGCGGCTTCACCTCGGCTGCAGCGCTGGGCAGCAAATGTGGTGGTCCTCTTGGAGGAGGAGGGGGAGGCGGCAGGAGTTATTCTGGTGGGGGGGAGGCTCGTCGGCATCTTCAGCGGCAGCCCTGCCCCTGTGAAAAAACCCGAAGATGGAGCAGATGATGTCGCCGCCACATGACTGGAGGAGGAATTCTGGGAGTTGAAGTCCACAGTCTTAAGCTGTCAGGTTTGAAGATCCCTGTGTTTTTTTCCCCTAAAGGGTTAGGGGTGCAAGGATCTTGTAACTTGACAGCTTTAAGACTTGCAGGCTTCACTGCCAGAGTTTCTGAGCCAATATGACTGGAGGAGTAATTCTGGGAGTTGAAGTCCACAGTCTTAAGCTGTCAGGTTTGAAGATCCCTGTGTTTTTTTTCCCTAAAGGGTTAGGGGTGCAAGGATCTTGTAACTTGACAGCTTTAAGACTTGCATGCTTCACTGCCAGAGTTTCTGAGCCAATATGACTGGAGGAGGAATTCTGGGAGTTGAAGTCCACAGTCTTAAGCTGTCAGGTTTGAAGATCCCTGTGTTTTTTTTCCCTAAAGGGTTAGGGGTGCAAGGATCTTGTAACTTGACAGCTTTAAGACTTGCATGCTTCACTGCCAGAGTTTCTGAGCCAATATGACTGGAGGAGGAATTCTGGGAGTTGAAGTCCACAGTCTTAAGCTGTCAGGTTTGAAGATCCCTGTGTTTTTTTTCCCTAAAGGGTTAGGGGTGCAAGGATCTTGTAACTTGACAGCTTTAAGACTTGCATGCTTCACTGCCAGAGTTTCTGAGCCAATATGACTGGAGGAAGAATTCTGGGAGTTGAAGTCCATAAGTCTTAAAGCTGTCAGGTTTGAAGACCCCTGAGGTTTTTTTTCTAAAGGGTTAGGGGTGCAAGGGTCTTGTAACTTGACAGCTTTAAGACTTGCATGCTTCACGGCCAGAGTTTCTGAGCCAACATGACTGGAGGAAGAATTCTGGGAGTTGAAGTCCACAAGTCTTAAAGCTGTCAGGTTTGAAGACCCCAGAGGTTTTTTTTCTAAAGGGTTAGGGGTGCGAGGGTGTTGTAACAATAGCTTTAAGATTTGCGTGCTTCAAAAGCTAGACTTTCTGAGCCAACATTTTGGTTGCTAAGCAGGACCGTTGTTAAGTGATACTGATATTATATAACACTTTTAATTAAGCGGGTACCTTGAATAAACATAACTTTGAGTTTCAAATAATACTGATTTTGTTGTTGTCTTAGGTGACATCTGTTAAAAAAATTCAGGTGCTCAGGCATGAAAATGTACCGCTCAAACACTATACTTTTCCGCTCACACTGAAAAAAAATTAGAGGGAACATTGGAGAGAGAGTGTGGGTGTGTGTGTGAGAGAGAGTGTGGGTGTGTGAGAGTGTGAGAGGTCATAAAATGGGGCAAAACCAATGTGACCACTGTCTGTGATTCCTTTGTTCCATCCAACTATATACCAATTATCCCATATCCAATAAAATTCTGATTCTTCTTTTCCCTGTATTTCTTTTGTTAATATATCCATTTCGGCACAGTCCATAATTTTTCTTATTATTTCTTCTTCATTTAGGTTTAGTTTATTTTTCCACTTCTGGGCGAAAGCGATCCTTGCTGCTGTAAGCATGCGTAATATTAGATATTGTATTTCTTTTTTGTATTTCATCGGTATAATTCCTAATAGAAAGAGTTCAGGTTTCCAATCTAACTTAACCTTTGTTATTTCTTCCAACCAATTTTTGATCCTTTTCCAGAATTTTTTTGCCTCTTCACAAGTCCACCATAAATGATAATATGTGCCATGATGTATTGAATCACATTTCCAGAAATTTAGCGAGGTATTTGTTGAAATTTTGGCCAACCTTGACGGTGCCAGATGCCATCTATAATAAAGCATTTTGTACTGGTTTTCCTTGTATGGGATTGATAGTGTCATTCTTAAATTTATTCCCCAAAATTTTTCCCATTTGTCTAGTTCAATGTTATAGCCAAAGTTCTGTGCCCATTTTATCATTGGTTCTTTTACAATTTCCTCTTCCATTTGATACTTCAAGAGGAATTTGTATATTTTCCCTATCATCTTTCTGTCCAGACTTTGAATAATTTTATCCAATTCGTGTGGTTCTGTTTCAATACCATATATTTTAGTGTCTTTATTGTATTTAGTTTTAATTTGGAGGTAGGTTAGCCAATCACCTTTCATATTCTGATCTGCCAATTCTTCAATTGTTTTTAAATTTCCCTGTCTATCAATTAGATCTCTGTATCTTAGAATTTTGTTCCAATCTGTAAAATTTGGGTGTGTCGTTCTTTCTGTTGGTGATAGCCAATTTGGGGTTTTCACATAGTGTTTTTTTTTTTATTTTGAGCCATTGTTGCACTAAAGTTCCAATTAAATGATTTTGAAAGTATTTGTGTGTTTTATGTTTGTCATTCCATAAGAAATTATGCCAGCCTGCCTGCAGGTCATGGCCTTCTAAGATCAGAATTCTTTTATTCTTTAACTCAATCCAATCCTTCATCATTGTCATTGTTACTGCAGTTGCGTATATACTAGGCTCCCTGTGTGCTTCCATCCATCGCTACGAAGATCTGCTGACTCTGCCTGCCTGCTGGTAAGTGAGCCGGGTTTTTTCTTTTGTTTTTTTAATGTATTTTAAAATAATATTTTATTTATTGTGCATATGATTTTTTAAAATAGTGGTATTCTGTGTTGATTCTTTTTTTAAATTGTCTTAGACTATTTAAAAAAAGATTCTATCCAAAATAAATTGAAACAAGCCATTTTTAAAATTTCTATGCACAATACTTTGAAATGGACTCAGGAGTCATGATTGACACTGAGTGAATTTGCACTTTAATAATCAGGAAGATACAATGGCATTGAAAAAAGTGACTGATGACTATTTTTCACACTTAGCGACCGTTGCGACCATTTTTCACACTTAGCGACCGTTGCGACCATTTTTCACACTTAGCGACCGTTGCGACCATTTTTCACACTTAGCGACCATTGCGACCATTTTTCACACTTAGCGACCGTTGCAGCATCCTCATGGTCACGTGATCAAAATTTTGTTTGGCAACAGATTCGTATTTATGCTGGTTTCAGTGTCCTGGGGTGACCTTTTGGCAAAAAAAAATTTTTAAAACCCCCCCCCCCCCCGGTGAAGGGCGTCCCTCTTTTCCAATCTGAAAATCTGGTCACCTTAGTTTCTAGGAACTGACACCAACAATTAATACACGCAGTGAAAGTTGCATATAGAAGCCCAGTATACTAGAGATAGGTGCAAGTGAAAATAAATGCATATTTTTCAAAATCATTGTTTACAATTTCGTTCAAAATTTGTTTTAGAAATTCCAATGAAATATTGTCTTTCTAAACAGGACAACAGAATGAACTGGGTTTATACTTATGTGCTTAACCTCACCATGTAAAGTAGGCAGTGAATTGTGTTATTTTAGGCTGGGGACACAGGAGAAGGAAGTGCTAGAGCTTTAAAGATGCATGGTTAATGGGCAACAGAAATGAGAAAGCATCCCATATATTGAATTACACTGTAAGCAGCCTTTTAAGAGAAACTCAGCTTGGGGTATGGATAGATTAAACACGATTTTCATTCTTGTTTGTTTGTTTGTTTGTTTGTTTATTCTTGTCTCATTTTTCTTGTTTTATTCCTATTTATTCCTTCTTGTCTCCAGTTTTTTAAAAAATATTTCAGTTAATGAGGAAAAGTACAGAGTTGGGAATGGCATGCGGAGTGAAGAAAAAGCCCTGCAAGCAAGCAAGAAGGCAAAATCCCTACAATCAGAACTGATGAAAGTATTATTTTGACACGATTAAAATAGAACCTACACAGCTTGCAGCAAAAATCTGGTTAGAACTCAGCAGTCTCCTACATCAGATAGCATGTTGATTGTACTGCTTAGACAGAAATGAATTCTGCATGTGAATTTTTTCTCCTTGTTCTTGCCATTCTCTTTCATGTTCTTTCTGCATTTCCAAGAATCTGATCCTGTAGGATATGGTTGTTTCAAAACTATGATTCTGTAATTTTGGAAATTTATTTTGCTTGATGATTATAAATGGTGATTTATTATGAATTCCTGACCCAATACTTAATGTGATAAAGTTGTGTCCTAAGTAAGGTGACCAGACATCCCGATTTTGGTGGGACAGTCATGATTTCTAACAATTTGTTCCGTGTCCTGCTGCATTTTTAAAAAGTCCCGATTTTCTAGCTTCATGTTGAAAGCGCAGTGGATTTGCTTAAGAAATCCTAACTGGGGCAAGACATTCTGTCTAACCCCTCTCTCTGTCTCAGTACTTTCATTGAAGATATTAAAACGTTAAAGCAAGAAAACGGACCCCCCCCCCCCGCCCCTTTTACTTACTTTTATAAGAAAAGATGACCCAGTACCATAGAGCTCCAGGAAATACTTTGGCTAGAGTAGTAGCGACTGTTCCTTCCTGGATTTCCCAGAGGGGAGGGGCATGGAGGTTGGACGTCGGCTCATGTGGGAAAAATGGTGGCAAGGTTTCTTTAAAAAATATTTCCCTGGGATTAATTTCACCATTTTAATTTGCTCAGTTCTTTGTATTAACATCTACATCATTCTGGATTGATTTGGAATGCCTGCCTGCTGGTAAATGAGCCGGGTTTTTTTCTTTTATTTTTTTAATATATTTTAAAATAATATTTTATTTATTGTGCATAGGATTTTTTTAAATAGTTTTATTCTGTGTGGATTCTTTTTTTAAATTGTCTTAGACTATTTAAAAAAAGATTCTATCCAAAATAAATTGAAATAAACCATTTTAAAAATTCTATGCACAATACTTTGAAATGTATTGTGCATAGAATTTTTAAAAATAGTTTTACTTCAATTTATTCTGTGTGGAATAGTTTGAAATGTTTTACTTCAATTTATTCTGTGTGGATTCTTTTTTTAAATTGTCTTAGACTATTTAAAAAAAGATTCTATCCAAAATACAAAATACCAGCTGCAGTTATTCACTTAAGAACTGTGGCAAGAAAGGTGGTATAATGGGTTTAGTGACCAAAGTTACAATGGCATTGAAAAAAAGTGTCTGATGACCATTTTTCACACTTAGCGACCATTTTCACACTTAGCAACCATTGCAGCATCCTCATGGTCATGTGATCAAAATTTTGATGTTTGGCAACAGTTACAATTTATATTTGTAAATTGTAGTTATGTTGAAATAAAAAAAATATTACAATACTATTTGTAATAGTACATACTGTTTCATAGTTTCATACTGTTGTATGAAAATTTTTGTTGCTCTGTATAAAATTTTTAATCAAGCCCCCCCCCCCCGGGTCAAAGGTGTCCCTCTTTACCAATCTGAAAATCTGGTCACCTTAGTCATTAGTAAAATAGAAAATAAAACATGCCTCTCCTCTTACTTTCTCCAGTGAGAAGGAAACAGAGTGATTATCTCTTTGAGAGAGAAAATTCAGAGAAGTTCACTATGGTGCAAATGTAGTGGCGAAATGTCCTGATCCGACACATGGCAGGGCTCCCGATTTGATTTGCAGCACTGTGGGCACCCAAATCGGATGCACAGAGCTGCAGAGCAGCTTGCATGGCTCCAATCCAGCTCCCAATATTGCGGGAGACCTCAATCCAGTACACAGCACTGCTTGGGTGGCCCCAGGCACACATGGGGTGACCTGGGATGACCTGATCTGGCATGCAGTGCTGTAGGGGGCCCCAACCCAGCCTGCAGTACTTTGGGGTGGCCCCAAACTGGTACATGATGGCTGTGTAGTGTTAGGTAGCCCTGTGTGCTGCAGGGTGACTAGTGTATGTATGTGTGTGATTTGGCACAGGGCGATTGCACAGCATACAGGGAGCTCCTATTGCTGCAGAGTGTCTTGGGCGGCCCTGATCCATCTGTGCAGCATTCTGGAGGCTTGGCTACGCAAGGGATGTGCTCATCCACTGGACAGGAGACCTGCCAGAAATTAGGGAGAAGGGGCGACCCAGGGAAAAGTGATATAAATAATGGAGTCCCTTGGTGCAAAGGGGAAGAACAAAGGCAAAAAGAAAGGGAGACAGAGACAGAGACTAAAGTAAGCAGAGAAACAGCGTGAGAGAAAGGGAGACAGCAGAGACCAATGGAAAAGCAAGCAGAGCTAAGGGGAGGAAGGGTTTCTGAGCCTCCCTTGCCATCACCCATCATATGATCCTTGCTTGGTGCAGGAAGTGATAGAGGCCAGAGGGAGAGAGAGTGAAGTTGATTCAGAGAGAGCGAAGATGATTCAGAACTTTATTTGATATAGCAATAGCAATAGCAGTAGACTTATATACCGCTTCATAGGGCTTTCAGCCCTCTCTAAGCGGTTTACAGAGAGTCAGTATATTGCCCCCAACAATCCGGGTCCTCATTTTACCCACCTCGGAAGGATGGAAGGCTGAGTCAACCCTGAGCCGGTGAGATTTGAACCGCTGAACTGCTGATCTAGCAGTAGCCTGCAGTGCTGCATTTAACCACTGCGCCACCTCGGCTCTTTATTTATTTTTATATCTTTATATATTTATCAAATATCATGGCTGAACTCATAGTAGCGGCAGCATGAGGCCCTGCCCACCCACCTGGATGCTTCTGTGCATGCTCGCACAGGAGTGAGCCCAGACCAGTAGTAAAAATATTTGCAACCCACCGCTGATGCATATTTGTAAGAGTGATTATTTGCCTGCCAAAAATCACATTTCAAAAAGTCAATAAGACAGAGTGCAAAAAAGGGATAACTGGATGAAAAAAACAAGAAAAAAGAGAGAAGTGAGGCAAAAGAAAGAATTGAGCAGGTAATTGAAAAAAGGTTTAAAACTCAGTAGGCAAACAATAGGCATGAGTTCCGTCTTTCCAGATTGAATGGATAGAAGGTTAATTTTCAAAGGCATCCAGATTTTCTTAGATTAGAGCATGTCTTTAGCCACTTTTATCACCTCCCAGCTATTTGTTTTCAATGCATTTTTTATTCTCAGCGAATGTGGTATTAATTCCAATCCAATTATCTAGTAATTATCTGGGAGAAAAGCCACATCTTCCTATCAGGTAAATATATGTTAATGAGGTGGCTGGGTATCCTTTTCAGGAACAACAATTTGTCCACTAACAACAGTATTTTCCTGTCCACTAATTAAGAAGTAATTGTAATGTAATTGCAGACAAGCAAAGAAACAACCAAGTAGTTCACATTGATTATGAGAGTATCATGTCACTCTATGGTATATGAAATAAACTGACAAACATTTGATACAGACATTGGCAACTAAACAATTATCACAATAGTTTTAAAGCCCGTTCCCTCCATTGCTACCACATCCATATGTTGTTTGTCATCTTCCAAAGCATGAGATTCCATAAACACCTTCCTCCTATTGTAATCTCTCACCAAGGCCCTACCATGCCTTCCAGCCAGTTGACAACCTTCATCTTGAACACTGGTGTTTTGCATTCATTTGCATGTACCAGTATTGGGGCATTCAAGCTGCAATGCTTGTACATGGCATTGCTATGAATTACTATCATGCTGCTTTTTGTCCAAAGTGTGTGCTAATTAACCCAGAATAAATCAGTTTTATTCAAAACAATAAAAATAAGATATGTGAAACGTTAATAATAAAAAACATTAAGAGTCTAACTCTTTTATGAATGGAAAATAATGGTTTGAAAATATCTTTGGTTGATTTTGTGATTTCGTTGATTTAATTAAGTAAGCCACAAAGTTTTCCCACTGAGCCAAAAGCTTGGGTGTCCCTGCATTTAAATATCAGCTTTTATTATAAAGATTTTCAATATCAGTGGCACTCAAGCCCTCAGCAGAGATATCAAAGCATCTCAAAAATGTTTATTGTATGTTTGGAACCCTTATAGATCATAATTCCAAGTTCCAATGGGATATTCTAGAACAGGGATGTCAAACTGGCAGCCTGTGGACCGGATGTGTTACGTGCAAGCCACAGCCATCTTAGCTCCCCGAATGGGGAAAATGTCATGTGACTCCCTTTGATTTACCTATAATTTACCACATCTGACTGGAGCTTTGCCTGCAATATGCATATTTTTACATTTTTCTAATCAGTTCATCTACCCAATTCTTAACAATACCTTGACTAATGTTTGTGGCATATGGCTCTTGCCGCTAAAGAGTTCCATAGTATACCCTCCCCTGAAATATTGCCAGCTATACCATGCGGGACTGCTTCATTTAAAATATCATCCTCCCAGCCCATTGTAGGAAATAACTTTATAACTCTATATATTCATCCATCTCCTGCACTCTTACAGCAGTATAATAGTTGTGATATGCTTCCAAGCTCACCCATCTGGTATGTTTAAATGTGAGGCATATTGTTGTAATTCTAAATAATATCACCATTTTTCCTGAGAAACTACAGTGTGGATTGAAATTACAGAAATTACAATTCTTTAGCTTTAAACAACATAAAGAGTGACACTTTTTTTGGTTGATTCAGTAATTGTATTCTTGGACATAAACTTTTTTTGGACCTGGTATTACACTCAGTTCCACAACCAATTTCTCTAAAATTGCTTTACTCTTGTATCACATTTATCTGCCTTTTCCAACAGCTCATTTGTCTTTGGAAATATAACAGAATAACAGAGTCTGAAGACCTTGGAAGTCTTCTAATCCAACCCCCCAATCAAGAAGGAAACACTATACCATTTCAGTCAAAAAGTTGTCAAGCTCATCTAAAAACCTCCAGTGATGGATCTGCCAAAACTTCTGGAAGCAAGCCATTCCACTGATTAATTGTTCTCACATGAAATCTCTCCTTAATTCTAGGTTGGTTTTCTCCTTAATTACTTTCTATAAATTGCTTCTTGTCTTGCCTTCAGGTGCTTTGGAGAATAGATTGACTCCTCTTTATGGCAGCCCCTTAGATATTGGAACATTGCTATAATGTTACTTCTTTTCATAAAAATAGATATACCCAATTCAATCACAATAGAGCTGGACAGGACCTTGCTGGTCTTCTAGTCCAACCTCCTGCTCAAGCAGGAGACCCTATATCAATTTAGATTGGTGGCTGTCCAGTCTTTTCTTAAAAACCTCCAGTGAAGAAGCCCTTACAACTAGTGAAGCAAGCTGTTCCACTGGTTAATTGTCCTCACTGTTACGAAGTTTCTTCTTAATTCAAGGTTGATTCTCTCCTTGATTAATTTCCATCCATTGTTTCTTGTGTGCCTTCTGGTGTTTTGGAAAATAAGACTGCCTCTTATTTATGGCAGCCCCTCAAATACTGGAATACTGCTATCATCCCCCCCCCCCCCAAATCCTTTTCTCTAGAGTAGCTAAACATAAATCCTACAACTGTTCTTTATATGTTTTAGTCTCCAGGCCTTTAATCGTCTTAGTTGCTTTTCTTTGCACTTTATCCAAAGTCTCTTTTTTTGTAATGTGACCAAAACTGGATGTAGTATTCTAGATGTGGCATTACTAAGGCTTTATGAAGCTTTCATATATTTTATATAAATATAGGAAAGCTCTTTCTTTTTTTTATAAGGAATCTATTATTCTAAGGAATCTGAAATTTCTGATATAAGTATTCAACTTCCTGTGCTCAATCCTCTATCACTGCCTCATCACATTTTCTGCTGATTTTTCTTTTGATCATATCTTTCCCAGCCCTCCTGAATAACATATAAATGAAATAATTTGTTTCTCCCTCAGAGATGGTTTATCTGCTTTACAATTGCTAATTCTTTCAAGCTAGAATCTATTGAAATGTCTTTACTTCTCTAGTTAGGAATTGCCAGTCTTCTAATCAGAAAAGCATGTCTCTGTCCCAGAGTCTGGTTCAAAATCTTGTTTGGGAGGACTCCCAAGATTTGCAGGAACTTGCCCAATATTCATTATATTCTTAAAGATCTTCTTCTGGTATTGTCTCAGATACAATCCAGAAAGTACCTCCAGTGCTAATTGTTGTTCTGCTATCTACAGACTCAGACAGGAACAAATATAAATGTGTAACTTTTAAATGTTAAATTCCTGAACTGAAAGCTCTACTCATCCACTCATAATTACATAATTACAAACCTATTCAGCTCATTTTCTAACTACAATATTTTGTTGTTTATGATGGACTACAGTTTCCACATATTTCTAGATCTTCAAATGTAGTATTTATGGTGTTATGCAATGCCTGGCATTATATACTACTTCTGAAGGCAGGCTATTTCACTGATTAACTGTTCTCACTGTTGGGAAGTTTCTCCTTAGTTCTAGGTTGCTTCTCCCCTTGATTAGTTTCCATCCATTTTTTAAATCTTGCCTTCTGGTGCCTTGGAAAATAGGTTAAACTCCTCATCTTTGAGCAATGACTCAAATATTGAAACACTGCTATCATGTCACCCCTGCTCCTTTTTTCTAGATTAGCCATACAAAATTCCTGCAACTGTTCTTCATGTGTTTTAATATCCTGGCCCTTAATCATCTTAGTTGCTCTTTTCTGCATTCTTTCCAAAGTCTTGGTAATGTGGTGACCAAAACTGGATGCAGAATTCCAGATGTGGTCTTACAAAAGTTTTATAAAGTGGTACTAATGCTTCATGTGATCTTGTTTCTTTCCTTCTGTTTATGCAATCAAGGATTTAGCTTTTTTTCTCCTTTATTAAGAACCATGAAAAGTACCAGCTATCCCATATGCCTTTGTTTTAAAAAGATATGGGATATATACTACTTTGTTTATGAGGGAGGTGAGAAGAAGTTGCAGCAGGGAAACCTTTTCAACCAGCAGGTTTTATTTTTCTTTGTAGAGATTTATAGATGAAATAGGTCCCAGGGCAAAATAAAGCTTAAGAACCTTACCCTAATTATACAAGGAGAGCTGCAAAGTGCAAAAATATTGGATTGTTTTGTAGGAACAGGCAGAAGACAAGTAGAGTGCATACCTGAAAACTCAAGTAGCACTCAGAAGACGTGATAATAACGCCTTAATTAACACATGGACAGACTTAAGCATAATTTCAGTAGTGAAATTATGAGATCCTAGATCAAGTGAAGTCCAAAACTGCTATAGAATTCCTGGAAGACTGGCCATTGGCCATAAACAAACACATTAGAAATAAGCAATATCTACAATATATCACAAAAGTGAGTATACCTCCTCACATTTTGTAAATATTTAAGTATATCTATTCATGTGACAACACTGAAAAAATGACACTTGTCTAAAATGTAAAGTAGTGAGCTTGTATAACTGTAAATGTGCTGTGCCCTCAAAATAGCACATCATATAGTCATTAATGTCTAAATTGCTGGCAACAAAAGTTAGTACTGAAGATGATTTTGAACAAATATCTAAATAAAAAGAATTTTCAGCAATGGAACAGTTCATCTAGAAAATGGTAGCTACCTAATTGCTGGAAATGCTTAATCAAAAACTAGATGGCCATTTTTCAGAAATGCTCCAGCCTTGACTAGTCTATTCCTTGACCGGTCAGGTGGTTGAATCAAATTATCTGCAAAATCTTTTCCAATATTTACATTCTGTAATTCTATGAAAAACTAGCATTGTATGTTTGCTTACACAGGACCAAAAATGCAACTTCTACATTTAGATCTTCATTCCTTGCCAAAAAAAACCTCAACATCACTTTTAAAATTCTACAAAGAAATTTGTTTCTACATTTAGTTCAACTTTGTTAGGA
The DNA here is from genome assembly GCF_009769535.1 of Thamnophis elegans. Classification (NCBI taxonomy): domain Eukaryota; kingdom Metazoa; phylum Chordata; class Lepidosauria; order Squamata; family Natricidae; genus Thamnophis; species Thamnophis elegans. The sequence goes on along the minus strand of NC_045558.1, from coordinate 80,912,099 downwards.
TTATAGCGGTTGGACTCAATCCAAAAGGTAAACATCAGAGCTCTCAAACCTTATCTCTTGCTAACCATCCAGATTTATACATCATGGACCTTCCTGTCTAGGTATTGTGGCTTACTGTTTTCAAACTTATCTCCCAGATGGATGCTGTATCTGGCATCTGTCTCTCTAACCCCAGCATGGAAAAGTGATTCATATCCCACAGCATGTCCACATTGCTGATAAATTAAAGGGGGGAAGGGAGGAAGAGTGGGAAAAAAATTATAATTATAATTGTGCCATCTCCTGCAGTTTTAAAATGGGTGATTAAGTAATGTCCCCCTTCCATTGTAAGAGATGGATAACTCTCAAAATATGAACTTGAAATTAACAATTAAAAAGAAACATGGAAAATAGAAAAGGTAAAAATTCCTTGTAACTCCAAAAGTCACTGGGTAAACCAGCAATGCTATTCACATAGTATTCAATGAGATACAGCTTTTTCATTTTTTTCCTCCCAGCCTTGCTTGGAATTAAATTGATTCAAATCATGTATCTCAAAAACATCTGATGAAATAAGGTTGTTTTCACAGTTGTCAAATGAAATCCTTCTTATTGCTGCTGCTGCTGCTGCTATTTCTATTATTAACAATCAAAAGGCCTGAACGAGAATAACAGTTATTTTACACTAGTGGTGGGTTTCAAAATTTTTTAGAATCTCTTCTGTAGGTGTGGCCTGTTTTATGGGAGTAGCTTGACAGCCACGTGATCGAGTGGGAATGGCTTACCAGCCATGTGACTGGGTGGGAGTGGCTTGGCAGTCATTGACCGGGTGGGGGCACCTTGGCAGTCATGTGACCTGGTGGGGGTGGCCAAGACGATGTCCCTAAATTCCTTGCCCCAATGAATGATCTACAAAAAGAAGATATAAAACAGGAGATTTATTATTTTGTGCACTTACTACTTAAATAAGATTAAAATAAGTACACAAAACAATAAAAGAGCTAATTACAGAAGGAAGATGACAGTCCTTGCCAGTCTTCAATATCACTGACCACCTTGCTCCAAAGAATGGCCTGCACAAAGAAGAGACACAGAAATGAACTCTTCAATTGCATGCACTGCATTAGGATGAAACAAGCACACAAAATAATAGAAAAGGAAGATGACTCCTTTTGTGTGTTTTCAACATCACCGACAGACCACCTTGCTCCAATGAATGGCCTGCACAAAGAGACACAGAAAGAAAGACTTTAATTGCATGCACTGCATTGGGATGAAACAAGCACACAAAATAATAGAAAAGGAAAATGACTGTGCTTTTGTGTGTTGAAGTCACCCACTGACCACCTTGCTCCAATGAATGGCCTGCACAAAGAGACACAGAAACGAAGGCTTTAATTGCATGCACTACTACATTAAGGATGAAACCAACACACAAAGCAATAAAACTGCTATTTACAGAGAGAAGATGACTGCCTTGCCGGTCTTCTACACCACCACCTCACCACCTTGCTCCAATAACCTGCACAAAGAAGAGACATAGAAAGGAAGACTTTAATTGCATGCACTTACCCCTTACATAAGAATAACACAATGAAAGAGATACACTCAAGTACTTACTTGTGTTATTGGTTTTCTGGTTGAAGATATTTCCAGATTGTTCTTAGGCTTCCAGACTCCTCAGTTGCACTTTTCTTGGTCTTTACTTGTGGATCATCAGCCGTGTGATGGTGTGCTCTGAGCCACTTTTTCACTGAAGGAATTGGGTCCCATCTCTCTACAAGCATGCCAATAACACTTATTGCCATCATATTATGTTTGGAACAATTAGGCAGGTTCTTTGCTCTGAACATAGGTTCATTTTTGAGAACCCCTTTTCCGCCTCTGCTGAACTAACAGCAATTGTCCTGACAATATCTCTAGCTTTTCTGATACCATCAGGAATTTTGTAGTTGTTTGGATTTTTGAGCACATTTTCCAAAAAATCTCTAGTCGTTCAGATTAATTTCGTAATTAAAATTTTTGCCAAATTCAATCAATGCTGCCTCTGCTTCTGACCATGGAATGACTACATCTTCAATGTTCCAGTAATCTGGCTCCAAATATGTGATAAAGTGTAACTTGTTTGTGTCTAGCAATTGGCTACCTGTTTTTAGATGGTCGCAATCCATCAACTTTTTATTCAAATTGATGATGATGCTTGACAAAAGGTTTTCACAAGGAAGGGCAGCAAATCATTGATTTGGAGCTAATTTTATGTTTTTGAAGGATTGTGTAGCTAGCATTGCATCAATGTTTTTTTTCATATGGGCCTTTACCTGTCTAAGCACTTCAAATGCTTTAATTGTTTTTTTCCGGCCTTGATGATATCTGTGTTTCTCCCCTGCAGGGCATTTGACAGAAGAGAAATCTCATTTAAAATATCAATCATAAGGGCCAAATCCTTCAAAAAATTTAAATTTTGAAAACGGGAAGCCATGCCTGGAAATTTTTCATTGCCCAGAAAAAACTGATGTAGCGCTGGATAAGCACGCCACACAACTATGGTTGACCTTAAACTACAGGCAGCCCATCTTGGTCCCAAAACTCTGCCAATCTTCACAATTTCAATGCCCAATTGTTCAGAGATTTGGAAAAGGTCATTCTGGCTCTTGCAGGATTTCTGGAAAGTGGTGTATTTTATCAAGGAAGATCTTGAAGTGGTTCACTTGTTTTATTTCTTTTATTGCATCATCCAGCACAAGTTGGAGGCGGTGTTTCAAGCAGTGCCAGATTACGATGTTTGGAAAGTCTTGAGCTATTCTGGTGCTGACTCCAGATTTTCTCCCAAGCATAACGTTGGCACCATTGGAGCAGAAAGCTATTAAATTCTTCTGCAGATATCCGGTGGTAAATCCAACTTTACGTAAGCTTCCCATCGCTGCAGAACATATGGGCTCCACATCTTGTTTTTCTAATTCCAACAGCTCAACGAAAATGGTTGCTGGGCATTTTTGATCCTCAACTTTAACAAAAACTATCAGAACTGCTTTCATTGAAAGCATTGAGGCTTCATCGATTATTAAGCACACCTTTAGATTCTTTGCAATAATCCTGGAAAACACTGTGGTTTTAATTTTGTTTGCAATGAATTCAACTATTTTCACCGCGGATCTCCATGAATGCAAGCCTACTCTCACATCTACTCCAATCGTAGTTAGCAAATATACCTGCCCTTTGATGTCTGAGAATGTTTTGCATCTTTGTGCCAGATCGTAAACAGTAAAAAATATTTTGCAAGTACTGGATAAATGTTTGTCAGTTGACTTATCTATGGATTTGGTTAAAGCATCCTGTTCCCGTTGTTTACTGTTCTCTCTACAAATAAGGTGTGCTTTTGATTGAAAATGTTCCTTCAATTTTTTCCTGAGAGAGGATTGCCGATTCTCCTTAGTTGTCCCTGCTGCCACAACCTGGAAATGTTTCCACTCTCTAGAAACATGAATACCTTTCTCTAATGAGAACATGGGTTTTGCACAATACTCACAGCCTAACTTTTTGTCGGATACTGCCAGTCCATCATACTTCTCCTGGAAGTTTCTGTATTGCTGCAAACTCCAGCAGTCAGGAAGTTGTGGAACTTCAGTGGAGGAGATGGACTTGCTGCTTTCTCCAACCTCAGATGGTGGAAATGCTGGTGCTGGTGGTGTTGGTGCTGGTGACTGTTGTGGATCAGCTGATTCCTCATTGCTTGGTTTTTTGGAGAAGAAAGCTATCATACTCTGTTGCACCTTCTTCATCCTGTTAAATAATACTACCTGCAAAAGACTTAATTGTGAACTTAATTGTGGTTGTAAGCTGAGTTCTATAGGTAACAGAAGGGACCTCTGTTTTCACCCAATAATGTACAGCCTTTTCAGGAAGAATGTCCCCCAACAAACAGGAAAGTTATAGTTTTTCATCTAAGAAGTTAGGTCAAGAAGAATGAATGTCATAGGTAGATTCACAGAACAATACAGATTTCTTTTTCTGAAATTTATTACTCAGTTCAAAAAACAGAAATATATGAATTAGGTTCGGTACTTAGGTCAATCCAAGTAGCTATTCAAGAGTTAGTGGTGTCATGGTTAGAAGCAATGGTAAAGCAAGATATGGATTTAAAACCAGAAATATTTTCTTGGGTATTTCAAAAGGAATACAATACATATTTAATTTTACACATGTTAGCAGCTGCTGGAATTATGCTTGCACAACAGTGGAAAAACAAAGATATGAAAATGAATAAAGAAAAATTAGAATATGCAGGAATGAATAAATTGACAATTAAAATCAAGGATAAGGCTTCAAATACTTTTTAACATGGGATTTGTTTTATCAATGGCTAACTAACAGAAACAGAAGTTAGAAATCTAAAAGTATGAAAGAAAACATCAATTATGTAAAATTCATTAAAATTTATAAGGAAATATTATTAGTACTTGATCATTATTAATGTGTAGATAACTGCAGGACATTACACACACACACCCAAACTATGACAGCACCAAGAAAATACCAAAAGAGTACAGTTTTCTCCCAAAAGACTGCAGATGAAACATTTTTTCCTCTAACCCTAAGGACAGGAAAGACAAAGCCATTGGAATAAACACCATCAAGGCATTGTGGGAAGTTATAAAGGACAGTGCCAGGAAGCTCACAGAACCAGAAACCACCAGACACAAACACCAGCTGAAAGGTAAATTTTAAATAAACTCATTAAGACAAAGGAAAAATAGCTTGCCTTTTCTTGTTTCCTGGCAGAACTAACCCCCAGGATAGGAAAGACAAAAGATCTGGGATCAAGATTAACACAGGAAAACAGGAAAACAAAAGCAGGGCAATCAGAAACCATCAAAACTCATCAAGCTGCAGGAGCTCACAAAGCAGCACACAACTCAACATACAAAAACAGCCATGGAGTCACTTGGCCATTGCTGCAAGAAGTAACCACCTTACAATTACCTCAACAGCTAGATATCACACAGAAACACACAAAATCTAGCAAAGCTGCCTTGCACCAACCTAGCCTGCCCATAGAAAAGCAGCCACATAAATTTTATGTGCCTCACAGTGGCTGCTTTTAACTGTCCATGTTGATGCATGGTTTGGGCGATTTTGTGTGTTTCTGTAGTGAATTCACAAATACATGCATCACAAATAAAGCATTTGCAAAAAGCAATAACATTTTTTGTAATAAACATATCCTATAAACAATACATTTTAAAAAATCCCTAATAACATTTAAAAAACATCCTTTAAGCAATAAATTATAAAATTCCCTAATAGCATTAAAAAAACATCCTATATGCAATAAATTTTTAAAAATCCCTAATAGCATTTTAAAAAACCCTATAAGCAATACATTAAAAAAATCCCTAATAACATTTTTTAAAAAACATTCTATAAGCAATACATTAAAAATCCCTCCCTAAAAACTATTTAAAAAATTCTATAAACAATAAATAAAATATACTTTTAAAAAACATTCAAAGCATAAAGAAAAAAAACCCAAGTCACTTACCAGCAGGCAGAATCAGCAGCTCTCTGATGCGATGGATGCAGGGAGTAGGCAGGTGACCAGGAAGCAGGTAAGCTGGACTGGAGGGACACAGGGACAACCCAGTCAGCTAAGCCCACCTGGCAGGCTTAGCCAGACAGGTGAGGCTGGGGTGGGAGGGTGGCAAGAAACCCTCAGCCGAGCGCCACGCGAGCCTGCAGTCTAAGCAAGCTCAGGGATCAGCTGGAATGAAGGCCGCAAGGGATCCCTGGACTCGCCCAGAGTGCAGAGCAGTGGTAGGCTGCTCCAGCTGGCTTCCTACTGCCCCTGCCCCCATGCTTACTTGCAGAGCCCAGGGACCTCGCCACAGCCGCCCACTCCCACCTACTTGCAGCCACGTGGTGTACGCGAGGCCAGGGACCTCACAAATGCCTTCATGAGACTCCAGGCTCGTGTACATCTTAGGCCACTCAGTGTAGGCTCCTGCCGCGGCCACCCACCCCCCACCTTCTTGCAGCCATACAGGGACCTTGCAAACGCCTTTGCAAGGCCTTGGACTCCTACTTGTGGCCATGCAGTATACACGAGGCCAGGGACCTCACAAATGCCTTTGTGAGGCCCCAAGCTCATGTACATTATAGGCTGCTCACCGTAGGCTCCCATTGTGGCTGCCATCCCCCACCTACTTGCGGCCATGCGGTGTATGCGAGGCCGGTGACCTTGTGAATGCCTACATTGTAGGCCTCCCATCCCCCATTCCTGAGCTTAGTTGCAGCTTACCTGAGGGAAGCAGCAGTAACAGCAGAGAAAGCAAGCGAAGGGAGGATCCAATTCCGATCAGCAAGGAACGACGCGAGAGCCAAACAGGAAAAGAGGTAAGTGGGCCATCCGTGCCATGGTTTAAATCAGGCTGTCAGAGGTGAGGCAATTGGTGAGCCAGCCAATCAGTGAGCGGCGGGCAGGAAAAGCATGGTGCTGACAGGCAGGGCGAGCAAGTGAGAGGTGACTGGACAAGCAGGGCAAGCGAGTGAGCTGCGGATGGGCGGGTGGAGAGAGCGGGGGGGAGCGAGTGGGAGGGAGCTTTCGGACAAATTCCGAAAGTTATGCTAAATTTGATGAACGGATACGTGGGTATCTGTGTCTACCGGGAGAAACCCACCCTTGTTATACACTCTTGCTAATTAGAGTGGGCTCTGTCAGCACTGTAATATTTTATGACTACATCAAAGTAGTTAAATTTCAGGCTCCTATTTTCTTCCAACAGTTAAACAATGAGCTATTAGCCTCTTTTTGACAGCACTATTTGTTACATGATAGATAGAACAGAGCAAATAAGCAACTTAGAATCTTGCTGCACTTAATTCAGCAATTATCTTTTCTGATAAACCAGCCTGTTAGCCTTTTATATGAAAGCCACATGGTGGTTCAGTAGCTTAGATGCTGAACTTGTTGATCAGAAAGGTTGGCAGCTCGAATCCCTAGTGTCACACAACGGAGTGAGCTCCCGTTACTTATCCCAGCTTCCGTCAACTTAGCAGTAAAAATGCAAGTAGAAAAATGGGGACCACTTTGGTGGGAATGTAAGTGTCCCGTGTGCCTTCAGCATTTAGTCATGCCGGCCATATGACCATGGAGATGTCTTCAGACAGCGCTGGCTCTTCAGCTTTGAAATGGAGATGAGTACCACCCCCTAGAGTTGGGAACAACTAGCACATATGTGTGAGGGAAACTTTTGCCTTTACCTATGACACTGCCCAGTTTTTGTTTCCAACCCAGTTCATTTAATTAACAGTTAACTTAGTGATTCTCTATCACCCAGTTTGTCTGAATTATCATTAATTTTAAAGTATGTTTCCGATATTTTTGATCATAACATCAGTTCAGAAATGTATAATTTATTCCTATGAAAGTATCATCTTAAAAAAAATTAGCTATTATGTGAGGTCCTCCATGCTGAGAGAAGCATACCTAAAAGTAAGATCTAAAACAATGATTTATTTCAAAAGAAATGCAGTAAAGGTAACTCTAATACTCCTTTAGTCAGCTCTTGCATTTGTATGAATGAAAATCAACCATTTGTTGGTTTCAGAAAAGCAAACTTCTTGTACACATATCCTTTCTTTGTTGCCTTCTCTAGCAGATTAAAACAATGTGGATAAAAGGAGCCTTATTATAATAATAATAATATTTTGCTCAACATTAAATAAGGATGCTGTGTTGGTTTAGGAATTAATACCTCCTTCTTGGTATAAGCAAAAGGTTGAACATGCCAAAATGTATGTACTTTTAAAACATTAAGTTTTAAACAGTGTTAGTAATTTATCAAGCACCACTGAGATGAAAGGAAGACATTGGATAAACAATGGAAAAGTTGTAGCCAAAAGGTATTGGAGAGGCAACAGTTTTCAAATTGTCAAGGAGATAATTCCATAATTGTGGATCAATTTTAATCACAGCTATGTTCATAATTCAGATGCTAATAAATATATACAATGCAAGCGTTGTGTCTTGCTTTGTTTACCTGGATGAATGGGCAGATGTCAGTGATATGTCTTAGATATTGCTTCACTCAAAATTAATCAATCACTCTATAGGTGTTTTCCTCTGCTATCTGGGCAATAGGAATCCAGAGCTGCTGAGAGTCAGGCAGCATATAATTTAGTAAATTATTTCATATTGATGGTGGTCAGCCAATGTTCAGACTGTATTTGGTATTTTTGTCCACCTATTGAGGTCTTCCCAAGAATCAGGGAAAGGCAGATGTAGATGTTTGACAGAAGTAGAGGTATCCTTGCAAGATGTAACCTGTTTCAAGTAAAACTGCCTTTTGCAATGGATTGATGATGAATTTGTCAATGCCAGTGGTGCTCCAGGTGTTTTGGGATTGCATCCAAAGTGTCTCTGACAATTGGTATTGCCTTTGCTTTGTTTTGCCAGAGTCATTATATTTCAATTTGCAGGTCTGTTATCTTCTCCAGTTCTTTCTCTTCTATTTTGCTGTATTGCCATGTCCACTATCCAGATGTTTTGGTCTTTCTTATCAACAATTATTAGGTCTGGGGGTGTTGTATGCCAGATAGCTGTTTGATTGTAGTCTAAACTCCCAGAGTACTTTAACTTCTTCATTTTCTATTACTTCCTCTGTTTTATAGCCCTACCAATTTTTGTTTACAGGCTAAAGGAATTTCTTGTATCGGTACATCTTGTACATCTTGTAATGCACCATTATTGTTATTTTGTCATGCCATTGTTTGTAGTCAGTGTAACTAGATAGTGTGTTGTTTCTTAAGATTCTTTGTGGAGGCGGCATTTTGTTTCTGACTTTTCAATTCTGGCTTTATATGCATTTCTTCTTAAGACATATTTTGTACAGCTAGAATTAGCTCCTCTATCCTTTTCTTCAATTTTCTTGCTCATGGGCATTACCAGATCTTGTTATCTGCTTTCCCTGCTTTTTTTTAATGTAACATGCCTTGCCTTGTCTCTTTTCTATTTTTCATTTTGTCTTTCTTGTAGGAAAGTTTGATATTTTCATCAGTTAGCAAGTCTTCTAAACTATAGCTTCAGAGTGTATCTTCTTCACTCTCTTTCAGATGTACTGTATTTCCTATACTCTTTTCTCTTATTCAACTGCCTGATGTACAATGCTCCTTGGTAAGCAGAATCCATCGACATTGCTTTGCAGATGAAGAGCATCATTCATTCTCTTCATTCATTCATGCTTATTATTTATGTAAAATTGATGTTGCCACATCCCCTTCTGGTACCTGGTTAGACACCATTGTGCTATTATTTCTCTAAGGACCTGCATATTGCATTGCTATGCTAGTGATCTATGAACAGCAGTAGAGAGCTCAGTCAGCAGTTTTCTAAGTGTCTCAACTCAGTAAATCTATAGAAAGGCTCCAATAACAAAACTGTAAAAGCTGTAACAATGTAAGGACTGGACTGACTCCTGTTGCTTCCGAACAAAGCATGGAAGAATTTGGAAGACAACACTTATATAAAACAAAGCAATTGACACCTTAAATAAATAGGTTTCTTAATGAAAGTGATCTTCTTTTAAAATGTTTTTTCAGTAAAGATTATAACGAATGAGGCTATAGGAAGGTATTTAACTAAGATGCTCAGAATCCTACAGCAAGACTCACCACACTTGTGGTGTCATATTTTTCCTGCCAGTTAGTGATATGCAGAAGAGCTTGATCTTCAAAGGCTAAGATATCAACCAAATGCAAAAAACCCCAACAAAAAACTCAAAAAGGGCAGGGCTAAGTTAAGACCGCAAAAGATATATATATGTTTTTCTTTTTGTTTTTTTGTTGAGGAGCTTTTCTCCCACTATACACATCAGCGCCTTATCTGGTAAATCTGCCTAAAAAATTGGAGCTTTGGCAGATTTCTGCAGCAATTCTTCTAATCTTTCAATTAAAAGGTGTACTGTTAATTAATATTAGAGTAAGCATTGTTATAGATGATTATATCAGTCTATTTTATATCTGCTAAAGGCACAAATAGTTTGCTTAAAAAAGAAAATATTCAGTTATTTTATAAAGCATACAAAGGAAAATCCTGTAGAAGTACTTATACAAGAATTACACATATACTTATGCTTGTATCTTAGTAATGAGGTAATATTTTTCAAATGCTATAAATAATTTATTCTCATCCTTATTTCCCTCTCTTAAACATTGTTGGAATTCTTAGAAGGCCATATAATAAACTTGTTCTGATTCAGAACATGCAGAAATTATATGTCATTTCTTTTCAGTGCTGGCATCATCCTTAAAAGTGATGCCATAAAATGAAATATTTATTCATTCCAGACAGGAATTATTAGCAAGTGTTACAATCTAGTTCTTCCTTTCTTCCTTTCTTTTCATGCCCTTGATTTCCAGAAAATGAAAACTGATTAGTTCAGCACTTTTTACAAAGAGCTAGTTTGCTTTAGCTCAGGTACATTACACAAAGCAACCTAATGTCTTTGCAGCTGTTGGAATTCAAACATAGTCTTAAATGCTCCTACCTTTAGAATACTCAGACAAGTTAAAATCTCCTGAACATTTGGAAAAATAAATGGTTCAAACAACTAACCAAACAAGGAAAGATAAAACGTGCACTTGTATTTTTCCCCTAATTGATAAGAAAATGAAATAATGCTACCACAAGCTGTAAAAATTTTGAATAGAATGAGAAAAAATTATTACCATGGTCAGCTGCTTCATGGCAAGGCAGGCCGAAAACTTTAAGCTACTTTTACAAACTGTGGAACAAAAACACTAGAAAAACAGTAGCCTAGACAATTCTATTCAACCCACTCCTATTATATATGAAGCCTTATAGCTGGGGGAAAAGGTTTAAGTATTATGATTAGTTAAGACAAACTTGTAGCTGACAGGCTAAATATTAAACTAGGAAAGGTCATCTGTTATGACTCTCCCCATCTCTTTACTTCATTTGCTGGGGAAAAATCAATGCTCTTTAGGCTCCAGTGATAACACATCATTAGCTACACTTGTACATATTTATTGGCGTGCTAAAGAACAATGCAAAAATGACCTTTTGAAAAATACCCATACCTGCAGTGAACTTGCTTTGGCACAATAATCATTGCAATGCACCATTACCCTATAGATTTTTTGGCTAGTTCATTAGCAGCAACATCTGTTATTCAAGAGTGTCGCTCCACACTTCATTTTTTCACAATATATAATTCTCCATACATTTATGCTAATAGTGAACATGCTCTTGAATTTAAAACACATGATGTAACCAATTGAAACAACTTCTTATGCAGATCAATTTCTGGTTTCATGTTTGTGTTCAAGCATTGTGAGAAACCAGATTTCTTCTAAGGCAAATACTGAATAGCTGATTGCTGATTTAATAAGCTTTTACTAGAAGAGGTTTGCGACAAATGTCTGCTTGTTCAATACTTTTTAAAATGTGGACTTAGCTACTAGTTATTCACTCCTGCAGCTCAGTCCAAGTACAATTTTCCTGTCTACCAATTCTATAACTCATATTCCTTCTGATATTTTTTGAAGACAATTTTTTCTCTAGCCAAATGGCAACCCATATTTGTAGGGTCCTTAAAGGCTCTCTGAGCTTGATTGTAGCAATAGCACTTAGACTTATATACCACTTCACAGTGCCTTAGAGTCCTTTCCAAGCAGTTTACAGAGTCAGCATATTGTCCCCAACAATCTGAGGCCTCATTTTACCGGCCTCGGAATGATGAAGTCTGAGTCAACCTTGAGCCATTGAGAATTGAACTGATGAACTGCAGACAGATGTCAGTCAGCAAAAGTAACTTGCAGTACTGCATTCTAACCACTGTACCACCATGACTCTTGTACTCTTCCAGATGTTTCCTTACCAAATTAGATAAATATCAATCAATGCTACTAAGGAATGGGATTTATTTTCATTTTATATACTTGTCTTGTCAATGTTGACAAGTGGTACTGGTGGTTCCTTGACTGGATTGTTGTTGCTGTTGGCTTGTGTTTGTCTGAGTTGGTAGTTCCTTGATTGGGGTATTATTTGCCTCTTGATTGTTGGTCTTATATTAATATATGTTCATGTAGGTGTTAATTGCTAATGAGGATGGGTTTGGGCTATGTTATTTTTTGGGTTTTTTTGATAGTCTCTTTTTGAATGGCATGTAGATATTGTTTATGTTTCTATTCATGACCAATTTGTCTGAGTCAGGCTTCCAGGAATTCTCTAGTAATTTTTGACTTGACTTGGTCTAGGATGCTCACAGTTTCCTGGTGAAACTATGATGAAGTCTGTCCATGTGTTAATTACTAAAACCCAAGTATACCATGTCCTCAGCATTTTGCTGGTCCACTAATTTAGTCACTTTATCAAAGAATAAAATAAGATTTGTTTGGCATGATCTGTTTTTGACAAACCTGTATTGGCTTCTGGTTATAAATTTGTTTGCTGCTAGATGTTCACAGATCTGTTGCTTGATTATCTTTTCCAAAATCATCTCAGGTATTGAGGTCAGGTTGATTGGCCTGCAATTTCCTGAATCCATTTTCCCCTATTTTTTGAAGATGGAAACTACATCAGATCTTTTCTAGTCCACCTGGTAGTTTCTCAGTGCTTCAGAATCTTTGAAAGATATGGTCCAATGGTTCCAATATCATATCTGACAGGCCCTTCAGATCTCTGGGATGTAATCCATCTGGTCCTAGTGAACTTGTCTAGAGTGGACAGGTTTTATCTTACCATTTTCTTGCCTGTTTTAATTTGTATTCCTAGCCTGTCATTTACAATTCTGTTTTTGATAGGTTGTGCTATTTTTCCCTTTTCATGAAGATAAATGTAAAGAATAAATTAAGCAGTTTTGCTTTCTCTCAGCTGCTCATCTCTTCATTGCCATCTTCTCCCATTAGTGGACTAAATGTTTCTTTCTTTATTTTTTTTACTTGTTGAAACTTTTAAAATTATTTTTGACATTTGTTGCAAGTCTTACATCATTCTGAGCCTTAGCTTTGGTAACTTCATCTTTGCAGAGTTAAGCTACATCCTGGTATTGTGCCTTATTTCTCTTTCTCTCTCTCTCTCTCTCTCTCTCTCTCTCTCTCTCTCTCTCTCTCTCTCTCTCTCTCTCTCTCTCTCTCTCTCTCTCTCTCTCTCTCTCTCTCAATGTGTGTGTGTGTGTGTGTGTGTGTATTAATTCTTTTAAAATTATTATCCATACAGCTGCAGTTGCTCTCTAAACATATTCAGAAGACTGATCTCTTAATGCATCTCTCCAGTTCAGCTACCAGTTAAGCCACAATATATAGTCAAATTACAGTATGCATTCCCCAACCAATAGAAAGAATAATGGCACATTAATCCATTCTATAATCCTTCCTAATGCAGTGATAAAGCTTACACATATTAAATTAAGGTGACTCATCCTCATTCTGTTCCATTTGATTCAGAGCCAGTATGGCAGCTGGAACATCTCTGGTTAAGGATGGTGTTGTACTCAGTAAATCAACTATTTTTTTTCAAAACATTTTCTAATGTTCATTCCTGAATTTATAATATCGATCCCATTGCTTTGGCCTCAGCTCTCACTTCAAAAGCCTATTTCCTTCCCAGTCAACTGGCAGTTGGGAGGTTTATAGGCAAAATTCATACTTCTCCATTTTCTGGGAAATCAGATGATGTAAGATTTAAGCACAGTAAGAACTTCTATTTCCAAGGCATTTAGCAAGTAGAATGCTGCCTTGAAGATAAAATGCTGTTATTCAGCATTAGATTTTGCACATTCAGTAATAGACATTTTGCACAAAATCTAAAAAACTTTAAACTTTTTAATCGCCTGATTTTTCTGAGAAGGATTAAATATATGCCACAAGCTACGAACTACAGATATTATCTGTCAAATCTCAAGACTATGCTAATATAAGTGCTGGCCCTCAATATACCCTTCTAGGATGAGAGATAGATAGAGTCATATGCTTTAAGGACTGGATTCCAAAAAGTCTCCTGTTTTATTTCAGGAATAATCTTATCTGAATGGATTAAAATGATACTCGGTCCTCCTGTTTTTCCATCTTAATTGAGGGAAAATATATAGGACTCAACAGCTATCTTCCCCCCCACAAAAAAAACAATTTAGATGTTTTTTTTTGGGGGGGGAATGACTTTGTCTAGTCTAGATGACTAGATTGATGACTAGGCAAAGTGTCACATTTCATAAAAGTCAAAGCAGATTATTTTTTTCATGGTGAGCTCCTTTGAAGAATATATATTTTGAAGTAACATCTTTGTTTTGAGGCATTATAAGATGACATTTGCAGCAAAAATTGGAATAGCAGGCAAATTTCATCCTGACTTTCTGAAAAGATTAAGCAAAAAAGAAAGAACAGTCTTCATAAATGGATTTTTTTAAGGAATTGATACTGTGGACGTATCATATTGGTTTCTGTTTTCCATAAAAGAAGATAATAATTAGGTTAGCCAGTGTGCCTAGACTGTTGACAATAAGCATTATCAATTTCTCTTAGGTGAAAACCTAAAGAGAAATTATGTAACATGAACAATAAAAATAAGACTCTCCACCTACCCCAAGGTGATCTTATGGAATGACCTTAGTGGTCGGTCACTATAATTTAGACAATCATTAGCTCCATCTATCCCACCATGGTGTTCTTAGAATATCTCTCTCTCCCGCCTTTTGGGGAATTGCTGCAATGGTATCACGTTTTGCAGCATGTTAGGTATTCCAGAGTGATTGATCTGAAATGGAACTTGGTGGTGTATAGGATACATCTGGGTAGGAAATATGTAATGCATCAATAGAAAATGGGAAGGCTTGAATTGGCAGTAGTATATATGAAAGAGACTTGGGTATCCTTGCCCCAACAGTTTGCTACTAAAAAGAGAGATACTATCATGGATATATTAACATGAGCATAGAAGTAATTTCATTCAGTCTTGGTCAAACAGTTTGTCTGTATCCAGTTATGGGCACCACAACTCAAGAACAACATTCTATTAAATAGGAATGAGTTCATAGGAGGGCTGCTAAGATAGTAAATGATCTGGAAACCAAGATCTCTGAAGCATAGTTAAAGGATTTGAAAAGATGATGAGGGCAGAGAGAAAAGCAGACCTTAAACAATTAAAGGATTTTCATGCAGAGAAAGGATTAGAATGTAAGTTCTATTGTCTAGAGGGCAGAAACAGAAACCAATGAGTTACCATAAGAAAGCCAGATATCTGGAGGAATTTCTCACTGTATAAGTTATCAATCAGCTGCCACGCAAAGTGATCAGTCACTGGAAGTTTCCAGATAGAACTTGATGGTAATCTATCATAGATGCTTCAGTAGACTCTGCACTGAGCAAGAAGTTGGATGAGATGCCATCCAAAATCACTTCCAACAACATGACTTTATGTTTCTAATGGAGAACAGAGTAGATAACAGCTATTGACTTTGTCTCAATTCAATGAGGCAATGTTCTCAATTAATCTCACAGTGCCTTAGAATGTGAGGTTTGTCCAAGATTAATGCATAATCCTAAAGTATATTCATTGTTTTTGTTGCCAAAAGTTGTTCAGCTGATAACTTTATATCTAATACAAGATGTTTGCAGGCAGGAATAGGGCAAGATTTACACTAGCAATTGGTATAAAATCTCCATATCTAAGGAGAGGAATGGGAAGGTGAGGAAAGGAGAGGAGAGGTAGATAGTATAAATATTATACTATTTATAGCATAATTTATGCTAAAGGAGTATAAATATTATACTAGAGCAGATTTGTGGTGAAGATATAGGTTATTTGGAATTCCCAGAGCACATCACTTAAAACATTGTCCACAAATTATATATTAAACAGTGCCAACTTTTCTTCAACTGGTTTTTGTACCTTTAAATGCATCTTAAAGCTGTGAAAAAAATCAGCTTTAATATGCATATTCATGTATGCATCCCCCCACCCCATTGCTATGAAAACCATGGATGTCTTTTCTTTAAATCCATGATAAATAGTTTTCTACTTTCCAGGGCTGTAAGTTGTTTTGGAAACTATTCTAGACTGCATGTGCATCTTTGTTGATCCATGTATTTCAAAATCAGATCCCAGTGATCTCCAATATTCAACTATCTGTGACCTAAAAAGGAGATATAACATGATCAGGTCACACAACAAATTACTCATGATGATTCCTGAATGAAAGAACAGTATTTAGCCTGTTGAAATAGAAATTCTAATACAAGTCTGAACAGATACACCTAGCCAATTTAGCAATAATTCCTGACAATGCTATTGAAAATGGTGAAGGGGGAGTTTAATAGACCAACCAACAGATAAAAAGGAAGAGGTCTATAGAAGGAGTCTAAGGAACAAAACTGTCTATTTGGGTTTCACTGCTAATCTGCTACTAGCCTGATCCCATAAGAATTTTCATTCTGCCTGACATTACTAGTCAAGCTTGTATTTTTTTTTTACACTAGTGAAGACTCTGCCAATCACCAATCAAGATATTGGTTGGAAATGTGCTACATGTGAATTTTTCTTGCTGAACTCAGCAAATTAATTTTATCAGTTACTAGTAGCTGGATACCCGTGCTTCACAATGAAAACTATGTGATTGGGCTATGTAGGAGAAATTCAGTTTACAATCCATTGGCTCAGTGGTGGTTGGAGATTGAAACCTGTAAGGGAATATCACTCCTGCCTTCTTGAGTCCGGAAGCAGTTCCATAGGTGGAAGGCGTAGACATTTTGGTGAGGTACTGACATTTAGTACTGTAAGAAGCGGTGCTCAGCCAGTTGGTAGGAATGCCGGTAGGAACCCACTACTGAACCTATTAACTCTGAAATGGAAAAGGTTGAGATCAAATAAAAACCCAGTTCTAATACAGCTCCCCTCTGAGGTGTTTTGTGGGAATCCTTGCATTGGATTCTTCATTTCCAATTCAGGCGCCTCCAGTCAAATGAAAGAGGGAGCTATTCTACACTTTGTACGTGATGTGAGCATGCATGCCGCTAGAAGCAGCTTTATGAGCCTGGAAAGAAGTAGTTGTTGACTGCAATTTATGTGTTCTGAGACCTGCTGATTGTCCATAGTGAGTGAGTGAATGCAGAAGTGTTCTACAATGTGGTCAAGAAGATCGTTAAAGGAAAGTCTTTAATTGTCTTACTGACACCTTTCTTCTTTGAAGAATGAAAGTCCCAGAGAATAGCTGTCCATGACTTAACATAAACCAAAAATGGAAGGCTTAGATAAGAAAGGACAAAAATCAGAAATTGGTTGTATGGTTTGTTTAACCATACATAATTAAATAATACAGTCATGTTAAGCCAAAACTGTAGTTTACAAACCACAGTGCTTAGGTTCACATAGAATGCTAAAGCAAAATCAAGTTACATATGTTTTACTGTGATGTACAAATAAAACCACTAAAAGAAAATAAAGTAGGACTATGAAATAGAAGCATCTCAAGTTGTGGTTTTGATCTGAATCATTAAACTTTAAAGGTTTAATTCTGCCTTCCCATTTATATATTGTAAATACAATTGAATGTATCAGAATAATATAGAAAACATTGTTTCATATGTGACTAAAGTTAAAAAGGGTTTTAATATATATTCTCTTTTTATAAGTACATACATACATACATACATACATACATACATACATACATAACCATTTCATTCTATTCTAGACCAAGGAGAAAAGGGGACAAATTTCCATATTCATAGATCTCAATAATACAGGACCAAGAGGTAGTACTACAGAACTCATTTCTTTTTCTTTTTCGCATTTTCCCATTTCACTTTCCAGGCAGGCAAGAAGTTGTGGAACCTATAGAGAAGACACAACTTCCAAATGTGGATGGGACTGTCCATTGTTGTTGTTGCTGCTGTTGTCATAGTGCTATTAGTTTAACTTATATTGATTATATTATTTTCATATAATAAATGTTTGTGCCTTGATAAACAATCTGAAAGGGAATGAGGAGCTGAAGAGTTTGGGGACTCCTGCTATAGAGATTAGGGGATGGATGCCATGTAAAGATATCCTCTTATAAAATAATAGTAGAACAAGTAATTATTAAGAGACATTAAAAAAAAGATGGAGCCATCCCAAAGGGTTTCTGGCACAGGTTGTTAGTCTCCAACCTTGGTCAAGAAAGAATAATTTCCATACACAAGCTATCAAAACATATGCTTTTAGTCATATACCTCTGGTGATAAAAGGCTGATGAAGCTGATTTTAAAGCCAGATTTCTGGTGCCTTCACTTTGAACTAGTACCAGAGGTAGTACTCAGCCTGACAGGTTCTGGAGAATCAGTAGCAGAAATTACTACGTAGTTCGAAGAACTGGCAAATAGGCTGCGCCTCCCCCTGCTGCCTCCCAGCTGATCTTCTTTTCTTGCCCTGAACAGGAGAACCAAGCTGGAAAGCAGGTTAGTGGGGTGGGGAGTGAATAGGGATTTTGCAATAATCTTCCCCCAGAGGGAATGGGGAAGGAATGGGGATTTTGCAGTATCCTTCCCCTTTATCCTTCCCACAAAGCCACACCCACAAAGCCATGCAACCCCAACAAAACCATGCCCACAGAACGGGTAGTAAAATATTTTGAAGCTCACCACTAACTAGTACATCTAGAGATGAGTAAGATTGAGAGAGGCAGAAAACTGATATTGCTGATGAAATCTTCATGAGCACTAATGGTTTTGCTAGAATCTATCTGGCAATAAACAGATAGGAATGTACAGTGGTACACTCCTACTTTTTGAATTACTTTTAACACAATATCATTTGGAATTCACATAAATGACAGTTTTGGTAAATTTGTACACAAAATGTTTTCAGATGATGAAATAAATAAGAAACATATGTACAAATACAATGCATTGGAAAAGAGACCTTTGGTGGTATTCTAAATTATCATAAAGTTCTAGTGATTTAGAAATCATACTTTTCACTGGGTTCAGATGTCATTTTGAGAAGGATCTCTTCTGGACTTATAGAAAATGCTTTTCACTTTAGATACCCTACCTTAGCCTCAATTAGTTCTAATTCACTATTTAAACTTAGGTTTTGGTTAAGGCTTAACCAAGTACTGGTATCCACGATTTGAATCTCAGTTAGCTTTCACTTCTGTATTTTTCGGAGTATAAGACGCTCCTAAGACGCACCAAGATTTTGGGGAGGAAAGCAAGGGAAAAATATCTGCCTCTGTCTCTGTATATTTGAACATATATGTGCTGTTTATGTGCCATTGTATATTGTAGATGTATTTTTTATTTGGATTTGGAGAAAGACTGCTCCCATAGAACTATCTGTTCCTGTAACTTTGGTTACTACTGTCATATTTGATTGGATCCCCTCATTTAAAGGTCTGTAAGAAAGAATGAGTGCTGTTGGTGGGGAGGATCAACAATAAAAGATTCATTAAAAGCTATATAAAAAGATCTGCACTGTCTGCTTGTCAGCTTCTGAGCAAAATTCAAGTCAGTGCACTAATGTACAAAGCTTAAAAGAAGTTGGGAACAGGTTCCTTTGAAGGACATCTGCAATTATATCAGCCTCTGAAGCACTTACATCCCTCCAGGGAAATCCAGTTCTCTACTTTGCAGCTTATAAATTGCTACTTGATTGCCAGTCAGGGGATGGACCTCTGCAGATGTGTATTTTGTGTGTGTGTGTGTGTGTGTGTGTGTGTGTGTGTATTTCTTTATATAGTATCAGAGTGCAAATAGAGAAAGCTCAGAAAAAAATGATGATTCATAACTTTCCAGTCATGGTGACCTGGAAAAGTTATTTGAAACAAATGAGTAGATATTAATTAGGATGATGTGCAGTATACCCATTGCACTACATACAAGTGCAATACACTTGTGCATTTCAAATGATCAGAAAATTGCAGGAAGTTTTTATAGATCAGCTCAATCAGAATAGATCTGGACGGAACCTTGGAGGTCTTCTAATCCAATCTCCTACTCAAGCGGGAGACCCTATAGGTTGCATTTCCCTTTGGCAAGATTCCAAAGTTTTACTCATCTATCATGTATTTATTTTGTATTTTAGACTGTTTTATGTTTTTATGAAGTATGATGCCCAGAGTCAATGATTGCAATTGGTAGACAAACCTCCAAGAATATAGAAAAGAACTAAAAAAAAAAGAATAAGAAACAAAGAAAAGAAATTACATTTTGTCAGGTTTCCTGCCTTGAATTTTTCTTGCCACTATTTTTATTCTTTCTGCACCATTACCCAAATGAGAATAATGTGTTGGAAATGCCTTACTGTAAACGTCAATCTGTATAAGTTGGAAACAGTATACAGGTATTTTATGAATAACAATTTCTGTAATTTCCTACATTCACCTTTTCTTCTCCAAACAATGGTGAGTGCAGAAAATGTGAAACTTTTTGCCTCGGAAAATGTGAGGTAAGCCTCATGGGCCTGATACAGAGATATGTACCTACTGTTTATTTATTTATTTTGTCTTATTTTGTACTCCACTATGCAATCCTGTTGCAAATATTAAAGACATATACCATTGATTAATACCATTCACTTCCATGAAGAGGGATTTATGCCTCTGGAAGAGAAGCACAGGAAAAGACATAATATTGAATAATGATGATTAATACACAATTGACACCAGCAAAAACATCATGTGGGTCAAAACAGGGCAGTGCAGTGGTTACATTGCTCTGCTATTGCTGGGTTACATAACCGCATGAATTAATAGTCACCATGGTACAGATGGGATTTTAGCAATGTCAAAGTAAATCAGACATGGGTGAATAATTCTGGTTTTGTTCAAGACATAGAAATAACTACTTCTTTCATCCTAAGCAGCTGAATGCATTGGTATTGTTCATTTAGGAACTATAAAGAGCAATTCCTGTTTCAATGCCCATTATTTTAGTGTTTTAATACATCACCACATGTCTGTGGTGATGTATTAAATGTAATTAATACATTTATTACAATGTAATAAATATTTCAAGTGTTTAATGTAAAAATAAGTCACAATGAATTTGTTTATATCAGATATCTCTGAGTTCCTTTTCTTATCTGAAATGCCAAGAAGAATATCTATTTAGCACATGCACATCAGTGTATGAATTATGTAATTCTATGAATTATATAATCCTTTGTATGAATTATATAATTATGTGACAGCAACTGGAGAGAATCATACTTCAGAATGCAGTCCTAAGAAAATGATGTACTCTAAAAGGTATGTTTGTATAATAGTCTTAGATTTGAGCCAGTCTTCTTCTGAAAAAGAGGAAGTATTACCATATTTTTTGCACTATAAGGCACATCCCCCCCCCAAAAAATAGTGGGTGGAAATGTCTGTGTGTTTTATAAAGTGAGATAGGGGTTGGTCTGTCACCGCCACCACCAGTCACTGCTGCCACCATTCACTGACACTGGGGAACGGTGGAGCCTTTGCTGCTTAGTAGTTGATTGGCAGTTGGATCGACCTCCCAGAATACTGCTGTTCTAGGCAGTGGGGATTGCTGCTGATTGCCGCTGTCAATTTCTGCCACCAATCTTCACCACTGAATGGCCGCTGTTCGCCACCACCAATCGCCACCACCATTTTCTACCACCGCCAATCGCCACTGCTGAATGACTTGTCATTTGCTGCCACAACCAATTGCCGTCATGGCAGTGGCAATAGGCATGGCGATCAGTGGCGATCGGTGGCGAATGGCGGTGAATGGTGTTGGCAATGAATGGCTGCAATAGGTGGTGGCAATCCCTGCCGCTTAAAACAGCTGATCAGTGGTATTCCGGCAGGCCAATTCAACTGCCAATCAACTGCTCCAGCATTCCCCAGCGGCAGCTCAGCTCAGTAGACTGATGGTGGGCACAATACAGTTGCAATAACGCACTGAAGCTGACCAGGCTGTTTTCTGCAAAGACGCTAGCCAGATGAATACTGGATGGATGCTGGGAGGCAGAGGCAGATTTTTTTTCTTGTTTTCCTCCTCTAAAGCTAATGTGTGTCTTATACTCCAGTGTGTCTTATAATGCAAAAAATAAGGTAAATCCAAATTTAAGCAGAAACTAAACAAGAAACTTCCATATTACTAGAACATAGAACATAGAATTATGACACTGAAAGGAACCTTAAACATCTGCTTGAGCAGGAGATCTTATACCATTTTGGACAAATGGTTATCCAATCTGTTCTTAAAAATCTCCATTATTGATGCATCCACAACATCTGGAGGTAAACTATTCCACTAAGTAATTGTTATCACTGTCAGAAAATTTCTCCTTAATTCTAGATTGGAACCCTCTTTAATAATCTTCCAACCTTTAGTTTTGTACTTACCTGAGGAGCTTTGCAGAATAGCTAAACTTCCTCTTCTCTGTGATAGCCTTCAAGAAGAGACTGGACTGCCATCTATCAGAAATGGCAGGAGGTCTGCAGAAATGCCAGAAAGTAGGTCTGCTTGGGTAGTGGGTTGGACTAGATGACCTACAAGGTACCTTCCATCTCTGTTAATCTGTATTTATAAATATTAGAAGACTACTACTGGCATGTCACTCCTAGTCCTTTCTCTTCTTTAGATTAGGCATACTAATCATTTCATCATATGGCTTAGCCTCCAGGCTCCTGATCATCTTTGTTGCTTTTCTATGTACTCGTTCTAGAGTCTCAACATCTTTTTCATATCATTGTGACCAAAACTGGATGCAGTATTCTAACAATGGACTTACTTGTGCCAGAATAAAGTGGTACTATCACTTCATGTGATCTTGATAATGCCCTTCTTTTGATGCAGCTAGAACTTTTCAGCAACTGCAGCATACTGCTGGCTCACATGTAAGTAGTTATCCATCAAGATACCTAGATCTCTTTAACAATGTTGAGCCAGGTATCACCTATTCTAATGTTGGCGAATCTTTTTGGCATCAAGTGTAGAAATGGGAGCGCATGGATGTGCATGAGGGAGCACCGGAAACCGGAAGAGCAGCTCCCTGGTGTGCACACATGGGAGCGCTGGAAACAGAAGAGCAGTTTCCCAGTGCACATGCATGCGCCGGGAAGCTGAGCTTCTGGTTTCCAGCATGCACATGCACACTGGTCACCTGCTCTTCCAGTTTCTGGCACACATGTGCAGATTATTAATAATTTCCCTCTTTGCAAAATATGTAAACAATTTATGAACTTCTACATCTCTATTTACTAAACTACTATATGGCATTAAAATATTACAAATATGAAAATCTGTTATCAATCAACAAATCTGACTACCATCAACTCAGTTAAGAGGTGATCCCAACAGCAAAGTAAATGTCAAAACCCTCTGTTAATGATTATTGTATTTAATTTTTAGAAAATCCACAAATGACTTCTAATCTAAACCTACTGCAAACATTATCTCTGAATCATCCAAGATCAAATATCCTCAATTGATTCTTGATAATAAAAGTTTTCCTTTAAATTATAACTGGGATCTTTCCAAATGTTTGCATCTCATTCCACAATGTCATAAGTCTTATTTGAGAATATCCCTGCAGCACTTGTTGCTTAATAGGTTTTCCCACAACAGAAATACAACATCTCCCAATATTGTCTTCTGATGATATGAGTCTATTCTGCAATTTTCATCAGTTCTCTCACCACTGAATTTCATTCTGTTAGATGGGGCCAGTGATTAAGTTGCTGTTACCCGAATCTGGATGTCATCTTTTTTCTTTATAATATTTAGATTATTCAAAGAAAGTTAAGATTTAAAAATGCCAACATATTTTTTTTAAGAGGCAAAAGAAGAAAAACACAAGTGAAGACATTAAAAGGAAAGGTCTCTTAAAAATACAACACCCAGGCATGCTTATGAAAATGATCTGCTGGTAGGAAGAGATGTAAAAAAGACCATTGATTTTCTGGCTGCTCCCACAATGAGCAGAATTCACCTTCCTGGGTGGGTCCCCAGCCACCAAAAAGTCATTTGGGTCATTCCTAAGTGCCCCCTTTCAAATCCATGGGGCCAGACTGCCAAAGAATAAGTTTTGGCAGAAAATATAGCAGAAAAAGAGAAAGAAAGTCTCTTACCATTCAGTTCCATGTTGGAGAGACTCCCTGGATGTCATCTTTAAATTGATTTAAAACTGTTGTTAATTCATCAATTTTTTGTCTAGATTTTCATTTGGAGATTGTAAACTAAAAGGCTTTTTTTTTCAAAAGTTTCTAATAAGGTTTTAACGTTAAAATCATCCAGTTCTTGCTTTCCTTTTATGTCTCTTTCTAGAACCTTGAGGTACCCCACTCCAGGCTTCCCTCCATATATTCCATTGAGGGTTACATATTAAGTGCAGTTGGTCAGCCATCTATTGGTCATACTATCTAACCTGACATTTTTCTGTGTTACCAAGATGTAGGCTGTGGTGTACTTTGTCAGTCTTATTAGACTCTAGATAAACTATGTCCATAGTATTTCCCTGATCTACCAATTTAGTCACTTTGTGAAACAATGCGATAAGGTTTGTCTGACCTGAACCGTTTTAATATTGTATATTGTATATATCCCCATCCTGAGATGAATGATGTGCGCGGCCTGTCGGGAAGAATGGGGCCATGGGAGGGGGTGGGGGTCTACGGGAACGGGGGAGGGTCGGAGCATACCGGTTACGACCGGGAGGGGCAGATATGATGGGAGCTGTAGGGCTTACTGGGGAAGAAGGACTTGCTACATCACAGCGATTCCTTGTTCCGGCCCTGCTGGCTCAACTCAAAGGCCTGGTGGCAGGGGAGATCAAGGCCCTGGCCTCAGGTTGCTGCTGCTAAATGCCAGGTCTGTAGTAAATAAAGCTCTCCTCGTCGGGGACTTAATATTAGACAGGGAGACAGACCTGCATGTATAACGGAAACCTGGCTAAGCCAAGAGGGAGGAGTCCCCCTCTCAGAAATGTGCCCAGATGGGTTCCAGGTGCTTCACCAACCACGACATCAGAAAAGGGGTGGGGGAGTGGCAGTTATTATCCGAAGATCGTTAGCTCCTCGCAGGATCCCTGCCCCAGAGATTGTGGGGTGTGAGTCTCTCCTCCTGAAGTTGGACCTAGGGGTTCAATTGGGCTTGAAGCTGGGAGGTAGGTAAAACAAGCCCAATTGCATCACAACAGCCCTGCCTGTGCTTCTAGAGGCAGTAGCCGGGCTGGCAGTGGAGTTCCTCAGCCTAATGGTGCTGGGGGACTTTAACTTGCTATCCCTAGGTGAACACTCTGATGGGGCACAGGAGTTCATGGCTTCCATGACAACCATGGACTTGACCCAAGTAGTTCAGGGTCCAAGTTATAGAGCGGGACACACACTCGACCTTGTATTTCTCTCGGAGCAGTGGTGACGTGATCTTGAATTCAGGGGAATAGAGATCTCGCCCTTGTCATGGTCAGATCACTTCCTGCTGAGGCTCGACTTTGGGATGCTACTCCCCCATTGCAGGGAGGTGGAGCCGATTAAGTGGTTCCACCCTAGGTGCCTGATGGACCCGAAAAGATTTCAGAAGGAGCTTGGAGGGATACCTGACTCCGTTGCCCACAATCCGACAGAGTCCTTGGTCGTGGCCTGGAATGCTGCGGCGGCTGAGACACTAGATCGGATTGCACCTTTGCGGCCTCTCTGTGGCAGTGGATCCAGGAGGGCACCTTGGTTTACCGAGGAACTCAGGGAGATGAAGCACCAAAAGAGACGCCTAGAGCGACGCTGGAGGACTAGTAACTCCGAATCTGACCGAACACTATTAAGAGCCTTTATTAGGACTTATTTAGTGGCAATACGGGCGGCAAAATGTGCACATTTTTCTGCTCTTATTGCATCCGTGGAATCTCACCCAGCCGCCCTGTTTAGGGTGACCCGCTCCCTCCTGAAAAGTGTGGAAGCGGGGGAGCCCCTGCAGGGAAGAGCTGAGGAGTTTGTTCAGGGTCTGAACAGTTTCTGTCAGATAAAATCACTCAGATTCGGGCAGATCTGGACTCTACTTGGGCAGCACCAGCTGAGATGCCGAGGGAGAATCTTAATCAGATTTGCTGGGATGAGTTCGAGTTTGTTACCCCTGAGGAAGTGGACAAGGCCATGGGAGCGATGAGTGCCTCCACCTGTTTACTGGACCTGTGCCCCTCCTGGCTGGTCTCAACCAGCAGGGAGGTAACACGAGGCTGGCTCCAGAGGATTATGAACGCATCTTTACAGGAGGGGTCTTTCCCGCAGCCATTAAAGGAAGCGGTGGTAAGGCCTCTTCTTAAGAAACCTTCTCTGGACCCAGCTATTCTTAAGAACTATTGTCCTGTCTCCAGCCTTCCTTTTTTGGGAAAGGTTGTTGAGAATGTGGTGGCGCTCCAACTCCGACGGACCTTGAATGAAGCAGATTATCTAGACTCCTTTCAGTCTGGTTTCAGGCCTGGGTACAGCACAGTAACCACTTTGGTCACACTGACCGATGATCTCTGGTGGGCCAGGGATAGAGGACATTCCTCTATCCTAGTGCTTCTTGACCTCTCAGCGGCCTTCGATACCATTGACCATGGTATTCTTCTGCGATGGTTGGAGGAGGTGGGAGAGAGAGGCACCGTTTTACGGTGGTTCTCCTCTTACCTCTCTGACAGGTCGCAGTCGGTGTTGGTCGGGGGACATAGGTTGACCCCTAGGCCCCTTAAATGTGGTGTGCCGCAGGTCTCGATATTGTCCCCCCTCCTATTTAACATCTACATGAAGCCGCTGGGCAGCACGGGGTAAGTATCATCAGTATGCTGGTGATACACAATTGTACCTCTCTGCCCCATGCCAGCTCAGTGTAGCAGCGAATGTGATGTGCCGATGCCTGGAAGCTATCAGGATCTGGATGGGGGTAAACAAACTCATACTCAATCCTGACAAGACTGAGTGGCTGTGGATGTTGCCCCCGAAGGACAGTCCAGACAGTCCATCCTTGTTCCTGGGGGGTGAAAAATTACACCCCTCAGAGAGGGCCCGCAATTTGGGAGTCCTCCTGGATTCTCAGCTGACACTGGAACATCATTTGTCGGCTGTGACCAGGGGGGGCCTTTGCCCAGGTTTGCCTGGTGCATCAATTGCAGCCCTACTTGGATCGGGAGGCACTCCAAACGGTCACTCACACCCTAGTCACCTCAAGTCTGGATTACTGCAACGCGCTCTACATGGGGCTACCCTTGAAAAGTGTTCGGAGACTGCAACTAGTCCAGAATGCAGCCGCGTGGTACACCCACGTCACACCGATCCTCCGCGAGCTGCACTGGCTACCTATTGGTCTCCGGATGCAATTCAAGGTGTTGGTTATTACCTTTAAAGCCCTACATGGCTTAGGGACAGCATACCTCCAAGACCGCCTACTGCCACATTCCTCCCAATGGCTGGTGAGATCCCACAGGGTGGGCCTCCTTCAGATGCCATCAGCCAGACAATGCCGGCTGGCGGCTCCCCGGAGGAGAGCCTTCTCTTTGGCTGCTCCGACCCTTTGGAATGAGCTACCCCCAGAAATCCGGACCTTGCCCACTCTCATGGCCTTCAGAAAAGCTGTGAAAACCTGGATATTCCGGCAGTCCTGGGGCTGTTGACCTCATTGTTGAGATCCAGCCCCGATTGTAATGAATGTATGTGTGTTGTTTTTAACATGGTTTTATTGTCATTTTTTTAAATTATTCTTTCTTCGATGTAAGCCGCCCGGAGTATTCCGGGATTGGGCAGCCTATAAATCGATTTAATAAATAAATAAATAAATAAATTTCCTCACACAAACCACAAAAACACAGTAGTAGTTTAAGTTGTTGTTTCCATTGCTTTCACATCCTATAAATCTGAAGGTTTGAACATTCTCAAACATGAGCCAACTTAAGTTTAGAAATAGGATTCAATGGTATATTATTTATTCAGACTGTGCACATCCTTGAGGATGCTTCATTTTAATGAAATGTTAAGGGTATATTTTTTTAGAATCAACTTTACAAAGCTCACTTTGTAACTCACCTCCTTTACTTAAAAGCTGACTGAAGAGTGTATGTTTATTTGTTTTGATTAACTTCTTTGGCACTTGTAAAAACTGGAACAGTCTTTTATATGTGCACAGCACCTACAGAAAAGTTTCTGGCTTTTTCAAGAGTGGAGGAAGTGATCAGTGTTTGCATCATCTGATTGCATGTTATGCTGCACAAAGCACCTCACTGAGATGAATTAAAAATATACCATATAGGTCTGTCATTCATCATCCATGAATCCATTTTATGATTTTTTCTGAATTCTTTCTCAGAGGGTTCATAAAAGAGATTCCACAAAGGCAACAATATTGGGTTTCTGTCTGGATGGTCTCTTGTGACGAGCCAATGGACAGAGAATGGAAGCAGTGAACTTCCTCCCATATTTGGGCATACCAGGGGTTGTGACTTTATATCTACATACACATACATATATCTACATACACATACATTTTATATGTATGTGTTTGTGTGTGTGTGTGTGTATGTATGTATGTATGTGTGTGTGTGTATGTGTATGTATGTATGTATGTATGTATGTATGTATGTATGTATGTATGTTATTCGGGTTTTCTCCCGCATAAAATTGGAAGTGTCTTGGCAACGTTTCGACGAAATCTCATTTGTCATCTTCAGGCTTGTTTGCTCAGCTTGGTGCTTCCAGGAGCAAAACACCCGCGAAAACCTCAGAAAACACACACACACACACACACACACACACACACACACACACATATATATTATCCTTTAAAATGTTAAACAACAACACCTGCCTGTCAGAAGTCCTCATACACAAATGGCAAATCCAGTCTAAACATCTGATTGATTATAGAAAATAGCTGCCCAAATTATTAAACTATAAAACACAACCAGTTAAAACATCAAACATTTAATAACCAGAAAAATTTAGTGTCAATTCATGCTAATGTGCCATTTACAAATTAACATAAATAATAAAAAAGGCAGAAGACTAACAGAACTGCAACCTGTCAAACAGTAGGGCAAAATCACGAAAAACATTTTTTCCATGTGCATGAAAAACATAATGCAGGGAATTCATGAGAGCAGTCATTAAGCAAATTATGTCTCTGCCAGCAAAATTTCAAGTGATAAAAAAGGTCACCAAAAATGGGCCGATAGTGAGTAGGCTCACTGGGATATTTTATTTATGTTTATTTATATCATGAAACAGCAACAGCAGTAGCAGCAGCAATAACAAACTGAATTTATTTAAGTTTGAATCTAACTCTCATATTCTTTAAATAATATTTAAATATTTATAAGGTGTTCTTTAATTTGGAGACTTTCAGAGCAGGGCATCATTTAAAATCATAAACAACATAAATAACAGCATTAATAATTTAGTAATAGCAGGAACAAGTGCAATTTCATTAAAAATGACCAAGGCATCAGCATAAAACAGATTTTGTTACTGACTTTAAAAGGCCTACAGAAATTAAAGAATTGTCATCTGGCTTTGAAAAAAACCTGGCATCAAATAAATGTCCCAAGGAAACCATTCTACAGCTTGATGGCACAACAAAGATGGACCTTTTTCAGTTACCGACCATCATCTTCATTACCTTCAAAGGCAGTGGTTGAGGGAAAAGATTTGAAGGGTGATCTTAGAGCACTGGCACATTTATTCATGGACAGAGTTTTTTCAGGGACATAATGCCATTGTAACAGTGGTGGGTTATGGCCGGTACGCCCAGCGTACCAGTGCCTGCTAGGAGCACTAGGTACTGTTCCAGTACGATGTTCGGAGGGTCCTCCCTCCCTCCTTACCTGTATTTGACCCAACCGGGCCATTTGCATACGTGCACACAGCGTACAGCTTCTGTGTGATGCTCTGTCAAGAAGCTGGAGTGTCGTAGGGCAGTGGTGCACAGTATGTGATGGACACCCAGCCCCATTGCAGCATACCAGTTGTGACGGAATCCGGAACCCACCACTGCATTGTATTTCTGGGTGTAATTCAAAGTTTCAGTTGTCAATTTTAAATCTCTATATGACTTGGGACTTGGGACTAGATTACTTGAGGGACCATCTGTTTCCAAGAATCTGTACATGTCCAATTTAAGCCAGCAGAATTGACATGTTGCATATCCTGTCAGTCAAAAATGTTAACTGGTAGGAAACTAGAAAACATGCCTTCTTTGCTGTAGCCCCTGCTTTGTGGAATATTCTCCCTTCAGAGATTAGAATGGCTCCTGTTGACCTTTCACAAGGCTTTAAAGCCTTGGCTATGTACCCAAGCCTAGGACTTGGAATGTGCTATGGGCTGTTTCTTGGCTTTATTGTTAGTTGATTAATAATCTTGGCTGCTGTTTGTATTTATTTTCCGGACGTTTTTAGTGTTCTATTGTTTTTTATTGTTTTAATTGCTGCATAATTTTAGAATTGTAAGCCACCCAGAGCCACGTGATTGAATTGGGACGCTATAGAGATTTTAGAACCTTTAGAATTCTTTATTGGTCAAATGTGATTAGACACACAAAGATTTTTTCTTCAGTACATAAGCTCTCACTGTTCATACAACAATAGTGATAGATCATTATCATAGCCAAATTGAATGAATAAATAATAAGAAATAAGCAAATGGCAAGCAATCAACTTTCCATAAAAAGTTCCTCTGATTCTCCATGTTTCTTGCTCTTCTCATTCAGTTTTTTTCTTTGTTTTGCTTATCTATATAACCCCATCTCAATTCTTGCTCAGAATTGAGCAAGGTTCTCTCTGACTCTTAATTTTTGCTTCCCGCCTTTCTTCCTTTTAGCAGCAACTTGTGTCCAACAATTCTTTTTGAGATGGGGAAGAGATGAAATCCATACTCTAAGACAGAGAACACCTTGTGGTCATTTTTATTCAGTTTTGCTTTAGATTCAATGTTTCATTTGTTCCCTGGGAATAGCTAAGGGACAACTCTGCTTCTAGATGCAACAGCATGATCTTCTCCACAATGCTTTCCTGTTATCAGCCATCTGAACTGCTTTCAGCTTAGTCATTCTGAAATTGGAAGAAATCAGCACACCAGAATAATATGAGAAATGTTGCTATAGCCCCACTCTAGTCACTCTTAGTCCTTCTGATTTTGTGTTTGTGTTTGACCATATTCTCTCCCCAAGATTTTCGCTTGTTCTAAGGCTTTTGCCAGAATAGACTGCAGATATCGTAAGAGAGCATCTATTCTTTAGCATATAATTTGTATTCTTAACCTTCATTTCATTGATATGGATGACAACAGCTGTATAGGAGGAGTTCTGTTTCTCAGATGCCCAGCTCAATTATTGTTAGTTCTGCCAAGGAAGCAACCACATAGCTAGTTCCTTTTCTCCCAGAACACAAACCCCAA
Organism: Thamnophis elegans; assembly: GCF_009769535.1. Taxonomy (NCBI): domain Eukaryota; kingdom Metazoa; phylum Chordata; class Lepidosauria; order Squamata; family Natricidae; genus Thamnophis; species Thamnophis elegans. Next base: position 80,880,759 of record NC_045558.1, on the reverse strand, counting down.
ATTCATTCTGACTGGTCCCTTTCACATTTTCATTAGTCTGCGAAGAGACAGGAGTGATGTATGGCTATTAAGTTTGATTTGGATCAGAATATTCTCTCCCTTTTGGCTTGTTGTTAGAATTTCATTACATTTTAATAGAATTTCATCATAGCTGCAATATCCCTGTATGTTTTAAAGAGTGGCAAAGCTCTTTTCAAAAGACAAAATGGATAAAAAAAAGCTAGAAAGCAAATGGAAGGTTTCAAAACTTCTTTAGTCAGGCAGTGACAGTATCCACCTCATGAAGAGCCCTAGTTGAATTGATAAGTGGACATATCATTTGTTGGCTTCCTTACTCATTTATTTGTTGAAAATGCTTAGATACTACTTACAAAACATTGAAATGGTCTGCTGTCAATAAACTAATAACTTTAGTACAGCAGAAAAGAATTGTAGCAGAAAGAAAATTACAAATGCATTTAACTATAAATATAAATTTCTAAAACCTTTAAATTTATGTTTTTATTGTACTGTATGTTTACTACACATTTTAATTTTAAAAAATGATTTTAATTTTTTTGTAAATTTTAAAACTAAATGTTTTCATGAACATTACATTTGTTTGGTTCTTAAAATTTTACATAAATTTCAAATTTTTAAAGTTTGAAAATTTTCATAACATTTTATATATTTTGAACAAAAGAGAAAATTATTTTAAAATCTTTCATTACTCTTTAAAAAATCCTATTTAAAAATAGTCATGCAAAAAAGCCTAACATTGTTCTGATTTGCAAAATATGTGCCATGTATATACTTACACCCATGGAATACCCAAATTATATATGTACCAAATCAGAGGTGGTATTTAGTAGGTTCTGACCAGTTCTGGAAAACCAGTAGCAGAAATTTTGAGTAGTTTGGAGAACCGGTAAATACCACTTCTGCTTGGCCTGCCCCCATCTATTCTCTGCCTCCTGAGTCCCAGCTGATTGGGAGGAAATAGGGATTTTACAATAACCTTCTCCTGGAGTGGGGAGAGAATGGAGATTTTACAGTATCCTTCTCCTGCCATGCCCCCAAGCCATGCCACCCCCACAAGCCACCCCCACAAAACCGGTAGTAAACTTTTTTTGAATCCCACCACTGCACCAAATGTAAATTAATTGAAACACTTGAGGAAAAAATTAAAAGTCTGGAGGAAAAATCAAAGGGTTTAAACAAGGATAGCCTGAAACAGTAAAACCCAAATTAAAGGAAGAAAACTGTAATCAAACTGAACATAGTAAAGAATTATTAATTAAGACAGAAGTGAACCTTTAGACTGATGGCATATCATCTATAAAAAAATAAAATAAATCAAACCCAGACTAGTTTGGTCTAGTCATGGTGGCTCACCTGAGAGATTGGCACTAATGTATGCTGTCCTACCAATCCCAGGAAAGGTTGACAAGGAACTGTATCACAACTGCCTGCCCCGGGGGTGCCCCGTGACTTTTAAGTATGTTACCAGTTAGCCACAAATGTGGAGAAAGACCTGATGGGAGCATGCTGCACATGAAAACCATTCCTGCTGAATGCTGGTGAGACATGTAGTTCCCCATGGGGGAAGAGGGGGTATAGCCCCTGCCACAGGTGAGAATCCCTGCCAAAGCCTGGGAGCATGTTTCTGATGTAGGAAGGAAGGCCAACAAACAGCCGATTACTTCATGCCATGGCCAGCACCATGAGGCCTGACCCAGCTGAAATTGAGAAAACCACTTGCAAAGCCGAAAAAGAAAACATGGATAGCTCACTAGGTCATGGAGGTCTCTTCCCAATCCAGTGAAGAGGAGGAAACTCTGATCCACAAGAAGCCTGGCTTGATCTTTTATGAGAGTGATAGTGAAGGGAAAGACAACTTGATGGTAAATGGCACCATCATCCCTATGACAACCGAGGTGGAGATTTTGTGGCCCTCCTTGGGAGTAAGAGAGGTCCTTACAGCTTTGTGGACTCAGGATGCACTCAGTGCCTTATTAACCTTCAGACAGTGGAGAAACTAGGACAGAGGCTGAGGAAATTAAGGTAGCCCATGGGGTTCTGGGAGTTGAAGTCCACAAGTCATAAAAGGGCCATAGCTCCCACCTCTGATTTAAATGATTTGCTGATCTGGAGGGAGAAATCTGCCCTCCATACCAAAAACTTGTAAGCAGCATTTCAATATATTTTTGACTATACCATCTATGTCCGTGATGGCAAACCTATGGTGCATGTCCCAGAGGTGGCACGCAGAGCCCTCTCAATAGGCACACACTCTGTCACCAGCTGCTCTTCTGGTTTCTGATTCCCTGATCTTTGCAGGTACCAGAGTGCCGGAAAATGGCCTGAAAATGGCCAAAAACCAGGCAGTTTTCCGGGTCTTTTCTGGGTCTTTTTCAGACCATTTTCCAGTGGTCTGGTTCCTGCGAAGACCAGCTTGTGCCCACGAAGACCATTACAAAAACAGCCTGAAAACTGCCCCAAAAACGCCCCCCAAATACCCCTAAACAGGCCCAGAAACAGCCAAAAAAAAAGGCATGTGCGTGCCAGCCAGCTGGTCTTTGGGTTTCCAGTACTCTGGCACACGGACATGCACACATATGCACACTTGTTCCAGTTTGGGCACTCAGTGCCGAAAAGGTTCACCATCACTGATCTATGTTAAGCTGGAGAAATGCATTTTATGCATTGTATCATTTGGTATGCCATATTTTCTCTGAAGGAATTCAGCTGGATCTGACTAAAACAATAAACATTTTGGGATTTTTCCCATTTTGATGATAATTTTTGTCGTATTGACCACATTATTAGGCTTTTCCTACAAAGGAGATTAGCTTGAAATGAGATTCAGAGCCCACCCCATATCCCATGCCTATCTTTTTGCACTCCAGCAGTGCCAATCAATGAACTGTTCATTCCTGTGGGTTGCCTTCTCATGTGGATTGATGCAATTGGTACTTCAGATAGTTCTCTCCATGAAACCTGCCAGTCCTGCTTCATGGAAATATTAACTGCTCGAAAGCTTGACATTTTTCTGGTTGTAAAATTTATCAGGTATTTTTTTTTTTAATTTAGATGATTTTTTTAAATAGATGTTATATAATATAATCGTCAAGAATTCTGATGCACAGAACATTCTCAGGCAACTCCATTTCCTCAATTATCTTTCCTGAGATTCAGATGCCAAGATCGCCAAAGAAACGTTGATGATAATTGCATCCCCCAGAGAACCATCTATCAGCCTTCGGTTATTGTCACAGGATATTCTTGGAATTCAACTGTCAAATTGGCCAATTATATCCTGGGCCTTACATAGTATAACTGGCTGAGTTCTAGTGAATTTTCAAAGCCATTCTGTACTTGCTGTACTGGCTATCACATTTATGGTAACCTTGGCTCTTTGCTCCTAATTTCATCTCAGCTTCCTCTTCCACATTCAGCAATAGCTGTTTCTTGCTTGCCCCTACAAGTTATCAACTCTTGAAATTTTTTTTCTTCATATCCTGATTATTTCCCTCAATGATTTTTGTTTCTACATTTTTTTATTTTTGAACAAATCTCATCATCAATGTTTTCTCTTTTATAAGTTTTTTTTAGTAGAAATGTATATGCAGAGAATTCTCCTTCCACCAGAAACAACAACAGCAACAAAACAAGTAGAGGCAAAAGGAAGGATTGTTGTTATTATGATCAATCCATTGCATTATTTTATGTAAACATTCATGCACACTTTGCTCTTTACAATATACATCAAGTTGGCTTTGGTGGGTCCCTCATATATATTCCTTCCTGGACCATGGAATGCTAAAGCCAGGAGCTCTTGCTCTCATTATGTATCAACTAGATTGTTGTAATTAACCCCACATGGGTGTCTCCTTGAAGACAACTCAGAAATTTCTGCCTGTTTCTTGGACAATACAAGACTATTCACAGAGTATCTATCTTGAAGGAGCTGCATAGGATGGTGGGAAGCTTCTTGCCCCTATTTAAGGTGTTGGTGACAACTTATTGATATGGCTTGGGACTTTGTTTTCTTCAGGACTGCTTTCTCCTGACAGAGACCGTATGATATAGCAGGGAAACTCCATGTTTCATACACCTTTTCTTCATTTTTTGAGAAATGGATTCTTTGAAATCAGAAACAACCTTCTCAATAGCAGCATTCTCAGTTTAAGAAAGATGCCTCTTAATTCATGTTGACCCCTGCCATTTTATCCTTCAGGAAAGACAGTCCTCTTTCAAGAGGCATTTGGATAGGATGGATTAATAAAGATTGATCAGGACAAGAAGCAGACCCCACAAATATTCTCAGTGCTGCTTTATTGTAAGATACATTGAGAGAATCTGTAAAGCTTACCTAACACTTTTTTCTTGACAACAAAGCTGGGCTGATTGATATCTCTTTCTCATGTTTTTTGCTTTCCAAGAGGTGAATAACCTGCTTTCCCACTTTTTTCGTCCACTTTTTCAAGTCCAGGATGACTAGAAATATACCATAATGTGTAGATAGTTCATAGTTGACTCATGACTATAATAGAGTCTGCTCATTACAGATACCAGTTGTGACAATCCATAAGTGAAGCATCTATTCAATTACCTTGTTAATGACCCCTCCCTATCTTTGCTTTCCCTGATACAGTTGTTTAACAACTATGAAGGGAATTAAGCAGACCATGAGGTGTCTCAGGTGTGGGAAAGTCCTGGGAGATCTAGTGCAGGTCCAAGACTGCCTGCCCCAGGCCTCTCAAGCACCTTTACTTTTGCTCTGCTTCCCATTCCTTGGGGTCCACATGGCCTTGGGCCCACTTTCCAGAGCTTTCCAGACCTCATATTGGGGAAGACGAGCAGAGAAGAGCAGACCACTCTGTCCATCAGTGTTCCTAGGCTGCGTCTACAACTTGAAAGTGGATACCATTTTTGAAACAGCCATAATTTATTTGTTAAATTGGTAGTATCTAATAGTTTTAGCCTAATGACAAGAATAAATAACAGGGGAGATAACTCATGGGAATCCATGAGTTATGTCCCTAGTAATGGCAACTTATTCAAGATTCCCCAAAATTAGATGAATTTTGTTGTTGCAAAAGACTTATCATAATTTTTTTAAGGTTGTTAATAAACCCATAACCCATTTGAAAATGGTCCACTTATGTTGATGTTTCTCATGCATCCCTGCACACTTCTCCCAATATGCCTAGCACCCCCACATAGAGTAGAATAGAGCTGGAAGGGTTCTTGGAGATCTTCCAGGCCCCTGCTCAAGCAGGAGAACTATACACTTTCAGATAAGTGACTGTCTAGTCTCTTCCTAAAAACCTCCAGTGATGGAGCACCTATGATTTCTAAAGGCAAGCTCAAACACCTTTAATTGTCCACTACTTAATTGTCCTCACTGTTAGAAAGTTTCTCCTTAATTCCAGGTTGATTCTCTCTTTGATCAGTTTCCAACCATTATTTCTTGTCCTGCCCTCTAGTGCCTTCTTCTTTCTGGTAGCCCCTCAAATACTGGAATCCTGCTATCATGCCACCCTAATTCTTTTCTTTAGACTAGGCAAACCCAGATCCTGCAACCGTGCTTTAGTCTCAAGACCTTTGACCATCTTAGTTGCTCTTCTCTGAACTTTCTCCAAAGTCTCAACATCTTTTTTGTAGTATGGTGACCAAAATTGGTTTCAGTATTCCAGATGTAGTCTTTTGCTTTTGCGCACCTCTGTGCAGTTCTGCACATCCTTTCCAACTTGTGCAGCACCCCTGTGTTTCTGCTATTGCTGCTTTTTACCTGTTTGTGGTCCTTCTTTTTCTCTATTTAGGAAATATCTCTGAAAGAGTGATCTAATGGGTTAATTGGTTGTCTGGTTATATTAAACCTGAATGATAATCCTGATTTAGTTCCCTACCTCATTCATGAAGTTTGAATTCTACTAAATGTGAATCATTCAAGACAGAAAATGAAACCAATTTTGGTGGGTTTGATTAGAAATTAGAAAAAACACATTTGTAACAAAAATAGCAAGAAGCATAGTAAGATTTGGTTGTCACTCTTAGAGCCATCCTCAGAATATTTTATTTATTTTTATTTTATTTATTTATTTATTTTCACTTTATTTGTATGCCACCCTTTTCCCTGGGGGGACTCAGGGCGGCTCACAGTTCAAAAAGGGGGGGGGGGAAGGACAAACAATTTACAACATGGAGACACTACATCATTTAAGAACACAACAGTCATACAATTCGAGTGGGGTTAGAATCATTAACCCCAGGCCAGCCGGGACAGCCAGATTTTAAGGGCGGTGCGGAAGGACTGGAGGGTGGTGAGGGTCCGAATCTCCACGGGGAGTTCGTTCCAGAGGGTCGGAGCAGCCACCGAGAAGGCTCTCCTCCGGGTAGTTGCCAGCCTACACTGGCTGGCTGATGGAATTCGGAGGAGGCCTAATTTATGCGATCTTATCGGTCTAGTGGAGGTAATTGGCAGTAGGCGGTCTCTCAAGTACCCAGATCCAATACCATGGAGGGCTTTGTAGGTGACAAGTAGCACCTTGAATCGCACCCGGAGATCAACAGGTAGCCAGTGCAGCTCGCGGAGGATAGGTGTTACGTGGGTGAAATGAGGCGCACCCACGATCGCTCGCGCGGCCGCATTCTGGACCAGCTGAAGTCGCCGAATACTTTTCAAGGGCAGCCCCATGTAGAGCACATTGCAGTACTCCAGCCTAGAGGTCACAAGGGCACGAGTCTGTGGTGAGAGCCTCCCGGTTCAGGTAGGGGCGCAACTGGTGCACCAGGCGAACCTGGGCAAATGCCCCCCTGGTCACAGCTGACAAATGATGTTCGAAAGTCAGCTGTGGATCCAGGAGGACTCCCAAGTTGCGAACCCTATCTGAGGGGCGTACAATTTGACCCCCCAGCCTGAGAGATGGAACACTTGGCCAATTCGTGGGAGGGAAGCACAGCAGCCACTCAGTCTTTTCTGGATTGAGCACAAGCTTGTTAACCCCCATCCAGTGTCTAACAGCCTCAAGACCCTGGCTCATCACATCCATCGCTTCGTTGAGTTGGCACGGGACGGACAGATACAACTGTGTATCGTCCGCATACTGGTGGTATTTTATCCCGTGCCGTCGGATGATCTCCCCCAGCGGTTTCATGTAGATATTGAAAAGAAGGGGGGACAGGACCGAACCCTGCGGCACCCCAAACGTTAGGGGCCTAGGGGTCGATCTCTGCCCTCCGACTAACACCGACTGCAACCTGTCCGAGAGGTAAGAGGAGAACCACCGTAGGACAGTGCCTCCCACCCCCACCTCCCGCAGTCGTCGCAGAAGGATACCATGGTCGATGGTATCGAAAGCCGCCGAGAGGTCAAGGAGCACCAGGATGGAGGCAGGGCCTCCATCCCTGGCTCTCCAGAGATCATCGGTCAACACGACCAAAGCGGTTTCTGTGCTGTAGCCAGGTCTGAAGCCTGACTGGAGTGGATCGAGATAACTGGCTTCCTCCAAGGACCGCTGGAGCTGAAAGGCCACCACCTTCTCAACAACCTTCCCCGCAAAGGGGAGGTTGGAGACTGGACGATAGTTGTTTAAAATGGCTGGATCCAAGGATGGTTTCTTCAGGAGGGGTCTCACCACCGCTGCCTTTAAAGCGGGGGGAAAGACCCCCTCCCGTAGGGAGGCGGTAACAACCGCCTGGATCCAGCCTCGTGTCACCTCTCTGCTGTTTACAACCAGCCAGGAGGGGCACGGGTCCAGCACACATGTGGAGGCACCTACAGCTCTCATTGCCTTGTCCACGTCCTCAGGGGTAACAGCTTGAAAATCAATCCAGCGATGGCTTACCAGATTATCCCTTAGTGCCTCGGCTGGTTCTGCAGAATTGGAGTCCAGGTCTGCCCGGAACCGAGCAACCTTGTCCGCGAGGAATTGGATGTAATCCTCAGCCCTGCCCTGCAGCAGATCGCCCGTATCCCTCCTGTTTAGGAGGGAACGGGTTATCCTAAACAGGGTGGCTGGGCGCGACTCAGCGGACGCAACCAGAGAGGCAATATGTGTTCTCTTAGACGTCCTGATTGCTCAAATGTACTCTCTGGTGCAGGTTGTTAAAAGTGCTCGGCTCGATTCGGATTTACTGGACCTCCATAAGTGCTCTAGGCATCTCCTTCGGCGCTTCATCTCCCAGAGTTCCTCAGTAAACCAAGGAGCCCTCCGGGATCCACTGCCTCGGAGCGGCCGTAGAGGCGCAATCCAGTTAAGAGACTCCGTCACTGCCAAGTTCCAGGCAGCAACCAGGGTCTCCACCGGACTGCGGGCGAGAGTATCAGGAATGACCCCAAGCTCCGTCTGGAACCCCAAAGGGTCCATAAGTCACCTGGGGCGGAACCACCTGGTCGGTTCCTCCTCCCTACAGTGGGGGTTTGGTCTCCGAAAGTCAAGCCTCAATAGGTAGTGGTCTGACCATGACAGGGGCAAGATCTCGCTACCCCTCAGACCAAGATCACAATTCCACTGCTCCGAGAGAAATACGAGGTCAAGCGTGTGACCCGCTGAGTGGGTTGGTCCCCGGATTACTTGGGTCAAGCCCATGGTTGTCATGGAAGCCATGAACTCCTGCGCTCCATCAGAGTGTTCACCGAGCGAAGGCAAATTGAAATCCCCCAGAACCATAAGTCTGGGGAACTCAACTACCAGCTCGGCTATCGACTCGAGGAGCGAGGGGAGGGCTGTTGCAATGCAGTTGGGAGGCAGGTACGTTAGCAGCAAACCCACTTGACCCTTGAGGTCCAACTTCACCAGCAGGGACTCACACCCAACAAGCTCCGGAGCAGAATATATATATATATTTAGTTTTAATTATTTTGTTAGCTCAGAGATGGGAAGTGAAATACTTTCCCAGAGACTTTGATACATTTCTCTTTTAAGATTCATATGTTTCCTTTTATACTTGGCACCATTTGATTGACAGATCAATCTGCTTATCTAAGGTTCATATTTCTGAATTTGTTCTGCAACTTAAAAGCATTAAATTAATGCAAAACAAGTGCCTCTTGCCTAATGAGGGAGACTCAATTATCTTGATTAAGATCAACTCAAAAACTGAACTGGAACTTCGAGAAAGCAAACTGGGAATGATGCACCAAAGAAGTAGATTGCAACATACTGTGGATTCTTCCTTCAGTAAAAAAAGAACATTTATAATTGCAGCAAAATGTAGTATATCTGCCATGCACTAAATAAATAAATAATCTGAATCTTTTATCATTCATGTTTGTATCATTAGTATACAAATAGAAAACTCTGAATTGTATATTTTAATAGAGCAAAAGGAAGCAAAGTGCAAATCAAATACAAAAATGAAAAATATATTAAAATTGCATTGTTTGCCAAATATATTTTCTTAAGAACTAAAAACCCCTTTTGATTCATAACAACCACTTTTATGTCCCCTTTCCAATAGAAACTTAGAGAAATCAATATTTCAAATGTCCAAGGTTTTAAAGTAATTAAAGATTACTCTTTAATTGAGGAATCCCTTGCAGGGGAATTCAAAGGATCTTCTATGAGGGTCTGAAGAAATAGACTTTTCTCTTGTGGAAATTATCACATTATTCAATTTAAAGTTAGATTGGCCATGCTGGCCTTCTGAAAAGATTTTAAGATCTGGTTGTTTCCCCAGAGGAAGGGATTAGGAAGTGAGTGGGAGTCTTGAGGTTTTGTTCATTGTAGTTAAGGAATTATCTTTGGCTGTCACTTAATTAGTTTTTTTTATTATGTAATTTTGATTATTTTAGTGATTTGTTATTTATATTATTGAATTCTGCTTTCTGCCTAGAGTTGCTTTGGTACAATGGGTGGCTACACAAATTGAATCAATCAGTCAGTCATCATAAATTTGTCTCCAACTCCTTTCCTGAATTGGAAGTTTCCATTGATTTAACATGATTAAAATCTTTGATGGAATAAGAAGATTGGAAGATGCATTGGTTGTACTGGTTTCTCTTTGCAATCAGTGATATTTGATACAGCCATCTTCAATATATTTGCCAGATTCTTTTAAAAGCATTTTGAAGCTACTAGTTCATATTTAGAAGGAATGTTGACATTCACTTCCCCCGCCCGTTCCGTCACCGCTTGTGGGTGATAGTTTGTGCAGTGCGGCCAGCCTCCTAGGACTTTCCTGAACTTGCCTAGGAGATGTGGCCACCAGCAAAGCACAGGGGCATTCCAGGGCATCCCCCACACTGGTTCCCCACCTCCCTTCCCGGCAAAGTTTTCCAAGGTGTGGTTTTCCTCCCATCCCTTGTGCCCGGCTCCCGCTGAGCTCTGGGAAGGAGGAGAAGAGCCTTTGGGGAGGGAGGAGGAGGAGGAGGAGGCGCATGCATAGGCCATACCAACTGGGCAACCAGCAGAGGCAGGAAGGTTCTCGGGAGTACCAAGAACCTTTCTGCCTCCGCTGGACTTTGCACTCTTCTCCGCGCGCTCCTCACGATTGCAATAGATGTCCAGAAGTGGTGGGGGCAGTCAGGCTGGAAGCCCAAGTCCCATTAGCCCCAAAAGCCGCTTCTGGACATCTATGCAGTTGTGAGGAGCGTGCAGAGAAGAGCGCGAAGTCCACTGGAGGCAGAAAGGTTCTCGGCGTTGCCCAGTCGCTTTTGTGGCTTCCCAGAGCTTCCTGGCGAGTGAGCGAGGGAGGATCAGGCAGCTTTTGAATTGTTGTTCTCTCTCTAAATATTCAATTTAACTGTACCTTTCATTGCCACTTTTGATTTAGAAGACTTTTGACTTTGCACACATATTCCGCAGAATCAGTTTTAGTAACTGCTTGGATCTCTAAGAGAGCTGTTCCATTTGCAAAGCTGAAGCTGCATTTATCAGAGGATCTAAGCTCTCTCACAGCTTTGAGCCACTGGATCTTAATGGGCTGTGATCCAACTACATGGCAAGCAAGTTGCAGGATCTTGCCTTCATCTATTGTCACTGGTTTAAGAGGTCAATCAAATACTGGAAGTTTTTTAGGTTCTGAAATGTGATAACATTAAGAAAGTAAGACGAGGAAACTAGTTAGATTACCATTCATCTTAATTTTTTTTAAAAAGTACATATCAAGGTAAGAACAATATGATGCAATGAATTAATTCCATTTTCTCAGTACAATTTTTTAATAGGAAAAATAATTTTTTGTTTGGTATCATATGGAATTCGATATTTAGTGAGCATATTTTAAGATGATATACAAAATGTTTGATATGCAATATCCACTACCTATCTTTTTGCTAAATGTAATATGAATATTGTCAAGATGAAGGTCATTTTAAAGATGGATGGATGAATACTTCTAGCTGGAACATAGATAGAGACAGTGAAATGAATGTACATTTTATTGGCATACTTTTATCTATAGATGCAGATGCCGGTAAGTCATAAAAATTGTGTGTGTGTGTGTGTGTGTGTGTGTGTGTGTGTGTATGTATGTATGTATGTATGTATGTATGTATGTATGTATGAATGAATGAATGAATTCTGGGAGTTGAAGTCCACAAGTCTTAAAGCTGTCAAGTTTGAACATCCCTGGGTTTTTTTTTCTAAAGGGTTAGGGGTGCAAGGGTCCTGTAACTTGACAGCTTTAAGACTTGCATGCTTCAAATGCCAGAGTTCCTGAGCCAACATTTTGGTTGAAAAGTAAGAGCATTGTTAAGTGAGTTTCACCACATTTTGCAAGTTGGCCACTCCCACCCAGTCACATGACTGCCAAGCCACTCCCACCCGGTCACAAGACCACCAAGCCACTCCCATAAACACAGGCCATATCTACAGAAGAGTTTCTAAAAAATTTTGAAATCCACCACTGGTCACGACACACGTAGAACCCTGTAATTCTGAGGTAGTGATATAGTATATATATATATGTAATAGAACCCTGGCTTTTCTACAATAATGGCTAATTTTATTGTCTTTCTGACTCAATAGACTTCACTAGGATGAGGAGGAGTACAGTCCCTTCACAAGGAGTTCTCCAGCAAGACATAATCTATTCAGAATTATACAGCATTGATGCCTTTATCAGCCAAAAAAGTTTGTCTTTCTCTCTTCTCAGCAGATTAATATAATGGAATAAGATGGTGATAAAAATGGGCATTGAACTTTATTCTTGTAATTATTGCTATTTACCTATTATGTGCATTTATTGTTGGTATATCATGTTTCTAAACAAATATATGATCAAACAAGATCTTAAGAAAACCCATCAAGTTAAACTCCAGGAAATACTTGCAGAAAACTGTGCATGCAGATTGGAAAGGTTGAAGCTTGTTGGTATTCACCCTTTTTGGTATTCATTTCACATAGAATATACAGACTGTGTGGCTTGGGATATGCTAAGTACTAGGCATAGCTTTCTATTTCAATACAAAAATCAGTTTCTTTCTCCCAATTAACCATAGTTCCCTTTCATAAGGGAACTTGGAAAGCAATAACAATATTTTTTCTGCTTTCCTATCCACATGCATAGGATCACAAGTCAAAGGCAAGCCACCATGATTATTCAAATTGATCAAAGGTATGGCTACACTAATACCACTATTAGAAATATTTTATCAATGTGCAGAATCTAATAAATTGTTCCTGTACAATGGGGGAGGGAAACATTGGAAAAATGTTAGAAATTAAATAGAAAAGAACATAAAAAAGAATGGATGTTAAACACCTCTTATTTGCTCCAAGACCCCTTTAGCAGCCATCTGAACTATCAGCAAGCCTCAGAATAATAGTACAATCCTAACACTTAGACTTACACCTCACTGGCTCCATCAAAAAATAAGAATCCTTATGTGGGCAATTCCCAGAAACGCAATAGAGAATATAAGCATAGAACAAAAACAGGATGTAACCACATACAGACAGTTACTTACTATAGAAAGAGGAGTATTACAGCTAAAACCTCTGATTGTATTAAAAGAGGAAAGGGTAATCCAAACATGGTTTCAGTATGGACAGTTACAGGCCAGATGGAAAAAAGACCAGAAAATTGGTATTACGCAAAATGAGGACAATCTAGTAAAACAAATTAGGGATCAAAGTCAAATGCATATAAAAAGTTATATAATATATTGATAGAAAAAGATTCTGAAACAGAATTAGTTAAAGACTGTATGATAAAGTGGGCAAAATTTTTTGAAGAACTAATAATGATGGATACATGGGAAAAGATATGGGTAAGAAATGTAAAATTTACGCAAGTCCAAAATCTGAGAGAGAATTTCTACAAGATGTTTTATAGATGGCATTTAGATCACAAAAAATTGGCTTGTATGTATCCGAATTTACAACCTAAATGCTGAAGATGTGATTGTGCTGATGCTACGTATTATCATATATGGTGGACTTGTAAAAAGGTCAAAGCATTTTGGATAAAAATATGGTGGATTATGCAAAATATCTTTAAAAAGAGGATAAAGTTTACTCCCCAGTTATTCTTGTTAGGTATAACTACTGATTGTACATTTATAGAGACTAATTTGATTCTGAACCTAACAACGACAGCAAGATTGTTGGTGGCGCAGTACTGGAAGAAGGAAGATTTGCCTACTACTCAAGAATTGACATTAAAAGTAACAAACCTGGCAGACATGGCTAAAATATCAGCATATCTCAAGGATCATTCAGACGAGAAATATAAACTGGAATGGAGAAGATGGATTGATTATATTCAAAATAAATATGGGACTAAGAAAATCCAGATAGCTTATGACTGAATGAGCAAGGAATGATATAACTTGTTTAAAGTTAGCATTACAAAAGGGGAGTTAAAGCACAAGTGAGGGATGATGCTAAAATCTGTTAGTTTATTTTAGAATATGGTTGTTAAATATTTATATCCTGTATTTGCTCCGGGAGGTTGGGGGGGGGAGGTTGGGGGGAGGTGAGTTCGGGTTGGAGAGGGGAGGTATATATTTGTAAAACTTTTTTAAACTTTTATTAAAAAAATAGGAATCCCCACAAGATAAAGGAAGACTCCAGATCCCCTCATTATAATCCATACCCTCAGAGCAAATTTACACCTCTAAATTTATATCTCATGATCAAAGCCCAGGGCAGGAATACCTCAATCTGCATATCTAAACATCAAAACCTACTTGTCATTATATATACCTCTACTGGTAGACCCTTACTTCAACTATTTATGTGGTTAAATGACTAAACTTTCTAGTTGCTGCCTATTTGTGTTTATTCATGATCCAGGTTAAAAAAAAATGGACTAAGAAAATTCTTCTAACAACAGGAAATGTGAAAACTGTATCACCACTTTTACCTGAAGGCCTCCCACTCTATCCCCAGTCCTTTTGGATATTGTTTCTCTCCATTATTCTGATTCCATTTTAAGAAAAAGCACAAAACTTAATTTTTAATCAAGTTTCATGTAGATTGTTTGATCCATACAGTAAACTAAAATAAGAGTAGGAGCGCCAGTCCCCAGGGTCTGCCCAGATTAGAACAAGGTTCTCTGTGCTGATTTGATGCAAAAGGTCAGAGTTGATTAAGTGAACACAAATCCTTTTGCTTAGCCAACTCACAAAGAATAAACTAAACTAGACTGTTAACTCTGTTTGATGAGTTTCATAAATAGCACAAGACAAAAATATATAAGATTTCTCTTTTCCAACCCTTTTCTTCTCCTCTGTTTTCATTTTTCAGTACTTACAACTACAGAAAAAGAAGAAAGTGGCCACATCGTCTTTCATTATGGAAACTCTATCACCTGTACATAACATAAAAGAATACAAATTCACTGGAAAAGAAAGTAGGCTTGCAGTATCTTTTGGCTGTCTGAATTCCCTCATCTCTCTGAAGCAGCTAAAGAGACCTCTATCAGAGGACATATGCATGTCACTGACCCCACTGGCTTAATACATTACAATGGAATTCCTCAGATTTGCTAACATTTTTCAAGAACAGTAGATAATAACCAATTTTGTTATATTTAAGTACAATGACTATAAAGATTATACTTATATTTATAATAGATAGGAACAAGTATAAGAAGAACAGTAAGAAAAATGTTGCATTATATCTGTGTGTCTTTTTGTAGCTGTTTCTGTCAAGGATTAATTCCAGCCAGTCAGATTTTCCTTTATCTACTTTTCATATTCTTTTTTGTACTTCTGAGAATTTCAGATTTTCTCTGATACATCTTTCTCTGTTTGAATGTTCCCATTCTAACTATGTGACTCCAATCCTTTGCTGTAGGAGAAACCAATAAACATATTTGAAGACCAATTGTTAAAGCAGCTGGCACTATTATTCTTCCCAAATTCTCATTTAAGTAGAAGAATGTCCGTACTTAATCCAGTATCAGAATTTCTTTTAAGGCAGAAGACAGAATGTATCTGTCTTTGGACAATGAAATGGACTACATGATCAGCAACATTAGCCAGGTTTGGGTGCAGCTGCATATTAATGTGCTCAGTCAACACAATGTCTGTATCTTCATGAAGCTGAAAATCTACAGAGCTGTGCTTATCCCTTTCCTCCCATATGGATGTAAACTTTGGACTCTGTACCACCAACATATAAAAACTCGAGAAATTTCATATGCGCACTCCCCACTCCAAACTTGGCAATTATTGATCAAACTGTGTCTCTAACCTGGAGGTCTTGGATCATGCAAAGACTACCAGCACTGATTATCAGATGGTTATCAGAGTCCAGATGTAGTGGATTAGACGTCATTAGAATGGATAACTACTTCATGCCTCACCAGTTGCTCTTTGATGTACTGAAGACTGAGAAGAGACCTTGAGGTAATTCACTCAAATACTACAAACTTGCTGTGAAGGAAAGCCTATCATATTATGATATCCAGCCAAAGAAACTAGACCCTATGGTTGTGGACAGAACCTGCTGCCTTTGAAGACAGGTGCTGCCAAAAATAAAGAACTATGGGCACCCCCCCCCCAAACCACTATATTTATTACAACAATGAATTTTCAGCACCACAATTATGGAAAATTCAGTACTTTTAAGATTGGGACTGCAAAGCCACAGATATACTGCACAACAGCATGTTCTTCAAACCCAGAGATCTACCTATGTATCAAAACCCATGTAGATTAGAGTTTTGATTCCTCTAACGTATCAGTCCTTTCTATTATGATTGTTGTAAAAAGCAACAGCTATGACAGATTCACATTTACTGTTTCATTAGGATTATCTTCTAAAAATTAATACAATAATAAAGTTGGAAGGGACCTTGGAGGTCTTCTAGTCCAGCCTCCAGCCTGTACCATTCCATACAATCTCTTCTTTAAAATATCTAGTATTGGGGCACCCACAACTTCTGTTCCTCTGATTGAATTGTTCTCATTGTCAGGAAATTTCTCCTTAGTTCTAGTTTGGATCCCTTTTTGATAAGTTTCCATCTGTTACTTTTTTCCCCCCTCAGGTGCATTGGAGAATAAGTTGTCTCCCTCTTCTTTGTGACAGCCTCTCAAATATTGGATGACACTGCCTCTGTTGCAGAAACTGAAGACTGCCTAAGGACAATTATTATAAAAGATGAACAGAGTGGAGAATACCCCTCCCTCCCCTTGAACATCAAGAAAACTAAGTCATATTCCCTGGAAAACTAGAAGAATTTAAATTAAAGAATAAGATTGTAGAAGTTGTTGATAGTTACAAGTTTCTAGTGTCTAAAATGGATAAAGATGATGGATATACAAAAAAAAATTAAACAATAAATAACAATAGGCAAAAAGACATTGAGTTTTCATAGTCCTATATATATATATATATATATATATATATATATATATATATATATATATATATATATATATATATATATATATATATAAATGTGTATGTGTGTATGTATGTATGTATATGTATGTATGTATGTATGTATGTTTGTGTGTGTGTGTGTGTGTGTGTGTGTGTGTATATATATATATATACACTTAAAGTCACAACCCCTGGTATGCCCAAGTATGGGAGGAAGGTCACACTTCCACTCTCTGTCATTAGGCTCATCACAAGAGACCATCCAGACAGAAACCCAATATATATATATGTTTTCTGAGGTTTTCGCGGGTGTTAGTATGTAGGTCTGTAGTTGTTCGGGTTTTCTCCCGCGTAGAATTGGAGATGTCTTGGCGGCGTTTCGACGAAGTCTCATTCGTCATCTTCAGGCGGCTTCAGACTACTTCACGTTTGGTGTTTCCAGGAGTAGTGTGAGATCTCGGCTGTTTGTTGCTTTTAACTGCCAGTAGGGGATTAAATTTTAACTGCCAGTAGGGGATTAAAAAAACAAAACAAACATCCACAAAGAAAACAGACAAAAACACAAACTGATGAGGAGACACGACCCAGAACCAGAAGCCAAACTGCAAAGCACAATCAGCCTCTTTAAAACCCCTCCTACCCTCACATGTAACACAACCCCCCAAACAATCAGAACAGAACACACCGCCACCAAATAAGGACACACCTCCACCTAATCAAGACACAGCCAAGCCCCCACCCAATCAGTTTAATCCCCTACTGGCAGTTAAAATTTAATCCCCTACTGGCAGTTAAAATTTAATCCCCTACTGGCAGTTAAAAGCAACAAACAGCCGAGATCTCACACTACTCCTGGAAACACCAAACCTGAAGTAGTCTGAAGCCGCCTGAAGATGACGAATGAGACTTCGTCGAAACGTCGCCAAGACATCTCCAATTCTACGCGGGAGAAAACCCGAACAACTAGAGACCTACATACTAACACCCGCGAAAACCTCAGAAAAAATACACACACACACACACACACACACACACACACATACTAGGCAGAGATATAGCCCAGGTTCAAATCCCAGTAAGGGTATGGCTAGCTGATGAGAGCTAAATAGCTTGAAATAGATCTATACTAGTCTCCCTTTATTTATTTATCAGCACAAATAAAAAAACACAAATATAACAAAGGCAACAGTAAAAATATTGGGTTTCTGTCGTGATGGACTCTTGTGACAAGCCGAAGGACAGATGATGGAAGCAGTTAGCTTCCTCCCATAATTGGGGCTTACCAGGGGTTGTAAAAAATCTAATATATGTATTTGTGCTGACATATATGTAACAAATGTAACAAAGGCAACAGTAAAAATATTGGGTTTCTGTCGTGATGGACTCTTGTGATGAGCCAATAGACAGAGAATGGAAGCAGTCTGCTTCCTCCCATATTTGGGCATATCAGGGGTTGTGACACTAAATACATACACACACACACACACACACACACACACACACACACACACACCGGTTCGCAAATGTGAGTGCTTGCACTCACCACCACTGCGCATGCACTAATAACATGTTCGGCATTACCACCCAGTATAGTTTCAAATTCATTTTTCACAAAGTTAAACCCATAACTTTTTTCATCTAGTTTAAACCTTTCTTTTAGTTATAAATATGTAAATGAATGACAGACATCTTCCTTGAAGTATGTAAAAGTATGTTAAATTGCAAGAGAGGTTTCATAAGCAATTTTGCTGCATTACAGTAAAGTGTTTCTCTTCATGACTTAATTTTCAACAATACTTCAGAGGGAGATAATGAGAGTTGATGATCTGGAGTTTACTTTGTGACTACGATATGCATTTCCCTCACAGATTGAAAAAAGTAACTATCTCAAGTTAATTCATGAGATAGGCATATCCAACCCAAATATTCATTTAAAAAAAAGATTTGCCACATGTTTGTGGAGATTCTCAGTCACCCAGGTCTTAGTTGTCTCAAAAGATTTTTTTTTTTGCAACATGTTCTTAGAAAATTGATATGTGAGCTAGGAACTGGACCATGTAACCAAGGGAGTACATAGTTTAATTCTAAATATATTACACTGTTTCTAATTTGGGAACAATAGGAAACAGAAGAACTGTAATAGCTATCTTTGCAGCAGAAGTTACATATCTCCTTTTAATAAATGAGATGAATTACTTTAGATTTCACTTTTCAGATGGTAATATTTCATTCTATAACAATATTGGAAGCTTTTGTTATTGTTTAAATAATACATTGGAATGGATTTGAAAAGAGCTGTGAGGGTGAACCTATGACACACGTACCATAGGTGGCAAGCAGAGCCCTCTCTGTGGGCATGCCAGCTGTCACCCCAGCCCAGCTCCACTGCACATGCGGGCAGGCCTCCTGCCAGCCAGTTGGCGTGAGGAGATAGGCGCATGTGGGGATGCATGTGCACATGCATGCACCCCCCCTGTGCCCCATTTTGGGCCTGCAAAGTCTCCTACACCAACATGAAAGCAAAAAATGAGTGAGGATGTGTGTGCATGGGACGTACACACATGTGTGGGGTGGGGTGGCTTGTCAGGGCTGCAGTGCATGCACGGGGAAGGGTGCATGCACAGGGGCACTCGTAATGAATTTTGGGGTTTCGGGCACATGCGCACACATGCGCATGCATGCTCTGGGCACTCAGCACGAAAACGGTTAACCAGCACTGATACATGGTATATGCTGTATTTAACTACAAGAGCAGAACTGTGTTCTTACTAATCTAAAGGTTTTGTGGGCCTTCATTTTCCAAGATTGAAAAGAAATTAAAGGTCCTTTCAGAAAAAAAAAATAGATTTCATCTTTGACTCTCTTTACAGTAGTTTATGGATAGATAATTATCTCTATTATTGTTAAGGCCAGGTTGTCTTTGTTGCAGTTCACAACCAGAGTAGGTTGTTTAAGGCCACCCACTGAGTTCATAGCGTTGGATAAGATTTGAACAGAGAATTTTCCAGATTACAATCTGCATATATTGAATTTCAATATCTTCTAGCAAGCAACACTGCAATCACAGAATACATTTCCAGTGAAATTATCTAATCCCTTGTTCAGTGAAGGAAGAGTAAAACCATCAACTTTAATGAGAACAGCATGAGATGTACAATTAGAATTGCAGTTGAAAATCCATATATTCTGTTCAGTTCAATAAGTTACAGAAGGGATAGGGACTCTAATGAAAGAATTGTATGTGAATCTTAACTATCAAAAATTTAGTTAAAAGAATACTCTTAAAAACAAGCAATGAATTTTAAACATTACTACAATTATAGGCAAAAGCTTTATTCTTTTGTGATTGATGCTGATGATGAAATACATCAAAATTGGGGGGTGTATAATTTAACATGTGAAATATAAGAGCATAAGCTTGCAGTTATTCACTGTGTCTTTTAAAAGATAGCCTCACTTAGTATGAACTTGTTTCAAACAGATATTTTCAGGCTTGAATATGCATTTGAATTTCCTTTCTGGATGGTGAAGGGTCTTGAGCAATATATCTTCCTTCCTTATGTTAATTAAGTTGCCCTCTTCTTCTGATAGTATATAGGTAGTCTTTGATTTATGACCATTAATTTAGCAACCATTTGAATTTAGGGCTGTGATAGAAAAAGTGAACTTATGACTGGTCCTTGCACTTACAATTGTTGCAGTATACAGTCATGTGGTTGTAATCCAGTGCTTGGCAATCATAGGATTGCCATTTGTGACTTTCCCAGTCAGCTTCTTGAAAGCAAAATCAATGGGGAAGCCATCTGGGCGGGTTGCAAATTGAAATCACAATATCTGCACTGCCAATGACACTGATTAACAACAAATTTTTCAATCCCAATTATGGCCATATGTCAAGGACTATTTGTATTCAGAATTTTCCAGAAATGGGAGGAAGAATGAATAGAAATTACTACTCTTTGTCGGTTGGTAACTCACATACTTGATAAGGACAGACAATAAATAGCAAATAAGCAAAAAAAGTGAAAACTGTAGGAGACAGTTAACAGAAAATCCTCTGCTGCCGTGAAGGCTAAGAAAGATGACACTTATAGAATAGAGCAGGCCTCTTGCCTGTCCGTATCTTTATATGACATTAGCCCTTAACATGAGCAGCAACTTCTCTGAGAGTTCTGGTGGAACAAACCATGATTTTGGACTTTAATTCCACTGAACTGCTGCAAAGCAAGATGACGACGCTTGTTGCGCTTAATTACAAAGGATGAACTTTAAAAGCAGTTATAAAATATTCATGAGAGACAGGTATGGTAATAGCCTGGTATTAAATAACCAATCTTAGAGGTAAAACTGCTTCAGAAGCTGACTATAAGATGAATTGCATAATAATACTGTGCAGTGGTGGGATTCCAATAATTTAACAACAGGTTCTGTGGGCGTGACTAGGTGATCCTGTGACTGGGTGGGCATGGCCAACTTGATGTCACTCACATGGAGGGGCACTTCATCTGGCTTCTCCTCACCTTCCCCTCCCAGCCAGTCCTTGCCTCGTCTTGCATGTTATGGTGTGAGAGAAAGCTTTTTCAAAGTCATCCTCCCTTGATACTAGCCAATAAGATGTGATTTTGCTATCAGAAGACCTGATGTCTTCCAGCGGCTGGTCCAGATTCCAGAAGGCAAGGCCTCCTCTTCGGTGCAACTGAGAGACACCTCTCAGCTATCGCCTCTTTGCCAGCCACTTCCCAGCAGCGGTGGTTGGCTGGAAGCTGCCGAAAACTACATGAAATCTCAAATGAACCAAAAAATCCGCTGCCATTGCTGCCCTGTTCTTCGTGCTGGCCACACACATGTATCCCATTGTCTGCTGTGCTGGTCCGCTCGGACTTTCCAGTTGCTCGGACTTGCACCAATTGCTTCTTCTCCTGCTGTCAGTTTCTTTGGAGAATAGTTACTATGACAGCCTCCCAAATACTGGAGTACAGCTATCATGTCACCTGTAATCCTTCTCTTCATTAGGTTAGACATACCTAGGGCTTTAACCAATTCTTCATATGCTTTAGCCTCCTTATCATCTTTTTTTGCTCTTCTCTACACTCTTTCCAGAGTCTCAGGTAAAAATTCCCCCTTGATAATCTAAAAAATGGTCAGGTAAAAGGATAATAGTGATCTCCTTGTCATGAAGGAAATTATCTTTTCTAACAGGTGGAGTAATGAGTTCTGATTACTATTGTGTATGAAGTAGACACTTTAATAAAAAATGATATAGATTCAACTTCTGACTTTGAACATAAAAACATATAATTGTCTTATGGGATGCTGAAATATCTTCCAGTTGATGGGTAGTGTATTTATTTGTGCCAGGGGGAGAAACCTCCTAAGCAGACCATGCATGATTTAAAAAAAAAAACAGCTAGAAAGAGTTCAATAAAAAGAGCAATTCTAGTGTAATAAAAATGGGAAATTTTGGCCTATTCAATTGAATATCTAAGTTCCAAACTCTCAAGACTAAATTTTATTAAAGTTTGAGGTATAAAGTACATCACAATACTTTAAATCTTGATTTGCCTTGGGGTCAAATCTATTGTTCAGGTTAAAATGACCCAAAGGATTTGCTTTGCCCAAGACTTAAATAGCATAGGGTTAGGGGTAGGGTTATCAATGCATGATGGACTAACAGTATAGATTATTGTGCATAACATTGAATGAAAATGCCTTCATCCTGAAATGCATTATATACATAAGCAGATAGAAATGCTAGATAATATTGCAAATGTATACAAAAAATAAGACCTATCCCAAAAATAAGACCTATCATGCTTTTTTGTGCATGCACTAAAATAAGACCTCCCCCTCAAATAAGACCTAGTGAAAGGTTGGGCATGGCCAGCACAGGAGGCACCAATGCGCTGTGTGGCTGGCGCAAAGAACAGGAGGTGACAGCAATGACGGGACATCCGGTGGCAGCACAACACAGCTGCTTGTCAGCTGTTCACTCCTGCGGCTATGCACATGCTTGCAGCCATGCTTCTCAAGACTCTGCACCATGCCATCAACATCTTGGCATATTTTGGCAGGGAGAAGATGCAACTGCTGTTACCCGTGCTGGGGTTTCAACAGTGGCAGTGTGAGACTGCAAGATTCATTTTTAATCTCCCTTCCAAAATATGCTTGGAAGGCACTGACAGCAGACAGAGGCAGAGGGTGATCCAATCAAACCTCTGTGTGTGTGTTTGTGTAGTGTGTGTGTGTGTGCGTGTGCGTGTGCGTGCACGCGTGCATGTGTGCGTGCATGCATATGTGCGTGAGAGAAAGAGAGCCAATCCAACCTCAGGAGAGTTACTGTGTATCAGGGCTAGCGGCAGTGTGCTGTCTCTCTCTCACACACACACAAGCACACACAGAAATATTTAATTGGATCACTGCCTCTGCCTGCTGCTGCTGCTGTCCTGGCATGTTTTGGAATGGAGAAAGTGCAGCTGCTATTGCCTGTGCTGGGGTTTGCATGTTGGCAGCGAGAGACTATAGGATTCATTTTTATCTCCCTTCCAAAACATACTGGGAAGGCACCGGCATCAATCAGAGTCATGGGGCCATCCACTCCATGTCCAGCAGCTGCTACAAGCACATTTCAGGAAAGAGCTGAGTCCGGCTTTTCACTTTTGAAGCACTCGCCACTTGCTTGCAGCAACTATCACAAGCGAGGCACCAATGCGCACTGCTGGCCTCGTGGGAGCTCTTTGCTCTCTTGACAGAACTGTTCTGGGCTGCTCTGCTAGCCTGCTGGGCTACTCCTGCCTGGCATGGGGTGAGTCAACCAAGATCTACAATGTTCTGAGCATCCCCCCACCACCACTGGCCTACCAGGGCCCCTTCACCAGAGGCCACTGGTAAAACCATGCTGCTTCACCTGCACTGCCTTCGGGCTGCTGAGCACCTTCCTGCAGGTCTATTCAGTGCTGCTTGTGGTGGGCTACGAGCTGAGCCTGGTATTCTTCTGACCCCTGGCCCTATTAGGTGCTAGCTCTCATGCTTGCTGTGTGCTCCAGGGTGCACACAGGGAAATCTGGGAAAGCTCACCCCACACCAGGCAAGAGCAGCCCAGCAGCACGGCTGAAAGCTCTGCTGCCAGGAGGGCAAAGAGCCCCCATGAGGCCAGCAACAGCACAGAGCAGCACAGAGAGCCACTTGGCTGCCAGCAGCCAAAAGTGTCCCAGCACCAGCAGGGCCAGCAAGCAGGGCAGGGGGAGGCTGTGGTGTGCCAAGAACTTAGGCCATTGCAGCTGATTAAGGTAAGACTGTTCTTGAAAAGGGCACAGGGCACAAGGTGCGTGGGGCCCCCTGATTCTTTTGCAGCCTCAATTGGTGGCAAAAGCAGGATTCTTCTTTGTCTTATCTTCAGGAAAACATGGTATATCCTAACAAATGACACTTTTCAGCAGAAAAGGTGCCTTTTTTCCTGACAGGAAGACAATGATATGTTGTCAGGTTAATGGGCTAATTAATTGCTCTGTATCTTTTTGTTCTTTGTAGGTCTATTCTTCCTGCTGTTACATATATTAATTGAGGATTAATATAACTAAAGGATTTGCATAAACATGCATTCCCGATTCATAACAGATTTTACCATTCAATTAACAAGTTAAGACTGTTCGAGAGAGAAAAACCCATTTGTCTCCTTCCATTTTAATCATCTTATTGAATTCACTGAATACCTGTTATTAATGGCATTTTCTTTATTCTTAGTAATGGCCATCTAATTAGCTCTCAATAATTGTTCCACTGTTATGATGTTTATCGTTTCCTACAATTCTATCACAATAATGGAACATTTATTCAAAATAGTAAACTGCTATCTGCAGCTTTATTTAATCTTTCTCGGTAATGGGAAGCAATCCAAGAGTATGTCCCTGCTCCAGAGATACTTCAACTTTGAAAATGAATGGTTTGTACATAATTCTCATGTGGAAAGTCATCCTCAAGGTTTCTAGGGCTAACCTGAAGACTGATGATTTGCATTGGTAGCAATCACACCTTCCCCTGAAGGTTTCTTAATTAATTATGTGAACAAAATCCTGCTGATACAAGAATGAATGTTTTCCTACAGATTCATGGAATAGATAGCCATCAAAATATATCTGCTGGTTTAGGCTTAAAATGGAAATAAAATGAAAAAGTAAAAAATGCTACCTATCTCTGATTATTTTTTAATAAATTGGAATTTTTCTATCATTTTTAAACCTTAAGCAACATGCCTTCTATGGGTTTCCTCATATGCTGTTTCTGCTACCTTAGCTAAATC
Organism: Thamnophis elegans; assembly: GCF_009769535.1. Lineage (NCBI taxonomy): Eukaryota > Metazoa > Chordata > Lepidosauria > Squamata > Natricidae > Thamnophis > Thamnophis elegans. The sequence continues at coordinate 80,855,697 of NC_045558.1, read as the reverse complement.
TCTTTTGTTTCTCTAGTTCCACTAATTACATGTGGCCTGCAACTTATCCCTCCCTCAAGTTCAGCTGGAATCCATTCAAATGGGTGGATTTCTAGTTTGCAAATCAGAATAGGACATACTCACAAATCTTCCCAATTCCATATATTTAGATTATTTGCATTTAAATACTGCTTTGCCAAACATGCCTTTATATTCTGCATCATTTAGCATAAACAATAACATACACTATTAGTGTGCAGATGTTTGGCAAAAGAACCCAACTGCAACCCTCATTTTGAAAAATAACAGGTTGAATGATTAGGGAAAGACAAGTCATCATTTCCCATATTATATTATTTTATACTATTAGCAACAAGAAACATTGGCATAAAACATTATTACCTGTGGAAGAAGTCAATAGTATTAAATATCTGGGGGTGCAGATAACTAACAATTTGATTTGATCTTTTCATGAAGCAGGCAAACCAGTATTGGGATTTCCTGAGTTGGATGAGAGCAAATCTTTCTCCTTCTGTCCTGATCACTTTTTACAGAGGGACGATTGAGAGCATTTTAACAAACTGCCTCATTGTTTGGTTTGGTGGTAGTAGTGCCTTGGATGAAGGGTCCATACAGAAAGTGGTAAGGACAGCTGTGAAGATTATAGGAAGCTTGCTTCCTGTTATTCAGCATACAGTTTATAAGCTCTATGTGCTTAGAGCTTGAAATATAGTTAGAAACCACACCCACCCACTTCATGGTCTGTTTTTGTTGCTTCCCTCTGGGGGGAGGTTTCAAAGTATCTATGCAGGATTACAAGATTCTGTAACAGCTTTGTTCCCTTATGCTATCCATCATGTAAACTTGCAGGATTCTCCCCCCTCCCCCCCATCATGTATATCTATACATCTGAACTAGACCGTGATGTTTCTCTGTGCCAAATATGTGTCTGTATGTGGGTATATGCCAGTGGTGGGTTTCAAAATTTTTTGGAACCTCTTCTGTAGGGGTAGCCTGCTTTCCAGGTCCACTGGTGGAACCTCTTCTCACCTGTTTGGTAGATTTGACGAACCGGTTCTACCTAATAGGTGTGAACTGGTAGGAACCCACCTCTGGTATATGCATAATGGTTATCTTTTGAGAATTGAATGCAATGACATTTCATTTTAATGTCTGCTGATTAGTGTACATAAAGTGACAATTACATTTCTATTTTACTCTACTCTACTCTATTCCTAAACTAGGATTCCAAGATCCCTCTTGCAGTCACTGCTACTGAGCCATGTTTCACTTTATCTTTACCTGTACATATGGTTTTTCTTGTCTAAGTGTAAAATCTTACATTTTCTCAATTAAATTTCATTTTGATAGATAGTGTCCAGTGTTCAAGTCTGTCAAGATTCTTCTGGCTCTTGAGCCTAATTTCTGAGATGTTGGCTATTCCTGCCAGCTTGGTGTCATCTGCAAATTTGATGAGTTTATCTTCTATTTCCTCATCTATATTGTTTATGAAGATATTAAAGATACTGGGCCTAAAATGGAATCTTAGGGTACCCCATCGCTTACTTCCTTCTGTGTAGATGTAGTTTCATTAAGGATTACATGTTGAATGCAGTTTGTCAGCCATTACAAATCAATCTGGTGGTGATACTATCTCACATTTTTCTACATACCAAGAAGTGGGTTCAGTGGTGGGTTTGGCTGAACCAGCAGTGGTAAGGTGGCCCGTGGCACAACAAAACCACGCTACGCAAAATAGCGGAGATTAAATCGCGTCGCTAAAGTCGCGACGTCATCACCGCGCGTCATCACCGCGGGGACAACAGCGCGGCGACAGAAGGGCGTTCTACATACTTCGTTCTTTGCCTCCAAAGGTAGCCCTCCTCCTCCAGCTGACAGCGGCAGCGGGCACAGGGCAAAGCGGGCTGCCCAGCAGCAGCAGCCTGCGGGAAGGGTCCAGCACAGCCATGGGGGGCAGCAGGAAGCCCGCGGGGGGGCCGAGCAGGGCCGCCGATGCTGGCGGCGGAGGAGGATGCAGCAGCGGCGGCGGCTGAGGCTCTCCAGGGCCGGCGAAGCAGGCTTGCCCGGCGGAGGCAGGCTGCCCTCTTCTTCCTCAACAACATCTCCTTGGACGGGTGGCCTCCGCCACCGGCGCCTCCCCCGGAGGAAGAGGCAGGGCAGGCGGCGGCGGCGGCTGAGGCTCTCCCGGGGCCGGCGAAGTGGGCTTGCCCGGTGGCGGCGGCCGCCCATCCAAGGAGATGTTGTTGAGGAAGAAGAGGGCGGCCTGCCTCTGCCGGGCAAGCCCGCTTCGCCGGCCCCGGGAGAGCCTCAGCTGCCGCCGCTGCCACGTCCTCCTTCGCTTCCTGCTGCCCCCCGCGGCTGAGCTGGACCCTTCCCGCGGGCTGCTGCTGCTGGGCAGCCCGCTTTGCCCCATGCCCGCTGCCGCTGTCGGCTGGAGGAGGAGGGCTACCTTTGGAGGCAAAGAACGAAGCATGTAGAACGCCCTTCTGTCACCACGCTGTTGTCGCAGCGGTAGGGTCGTTTTTTTCTTAGCGCTTCGTACCCCGTGGATTTGCCTCCGCACTTATGTCGGCGCGGATAAGGGCATCGCGGTTTTGTGGTGGAACCAGGTGGCCTGGGTTGCTGAAACTGGCAGCGACCCAGGCTTGCCACAACCCCAAGCCAGTTCCCTGGTTGCTGGGTCCCGCTCTATGGCGGACAGCGCCGGGACTTTAAAGCCCTGACACCGGGGCCCTGCCGCCACTTTAAAGCCTTGCCGCCGGGGCCTGAGCAGCCATGATTCCCCCCTCCCCATCCAGCCAGCACACCCAGCCCATTCCTCCCCTGGTGTGGCAAGCTCCAGCGGGCTGGATGCGGGTGCAAGGGCCTGGCAAAAGAAAGCAAGTGCCAGCCCACCACTGCTGTGTCCAACGGGCCAGGCGTCTCACATTTATGTCCGCCATAAATGCGAGACGCCTGGCCTGTTGGACACAGCGGCCAGAACATCCCTGCTGCTGCTGCGCTCTGCCACCTCACCCCCTGCCTCCTCCAACCCCACCACTGTGAAGAAAGAAACACACGCACACAAACACACACACAAATTCCTCACAATAAAAAATTACAAATTAAATTACAATAATTTTGAATCCCCCCTCCCTCTATCCAATCCACATACCTTTTCCAGCTGTGGATTTCAACTCTCCTCTTGTCCGCCCGCCATGATGAAAGTGTAAAAAATTAAATAAAAAAGCAACTTACTTAGGCAAGGCACGATTCGCTGCTCCCAGATCAGGAGGCGGGAGATCATCAATCAAACTCTGAGCAAGGGTTAAAAGGCGAAAAATTCCTTATGCAAAGGAGGCCCATAATTCTCTCACCTCCCCCTACAGTTAGCACTAAGCAGACTCAGAGTCACTGTGACTCCTGAGTCTGGCAGCAACTACCTTAGCCTTTTTAATTATTTTAAAAATTCTTTTCTTTTTCTCTGACACTGGTGAGGCCCCACCTCCCCTGCCTCCCCTGACTGCACGTCCCTGGCAAAGCGTGCACACAAGTGAACTGGCAGCCATCTGGAACCCACCCCTGAGTGGGTTGTAGTCTACCTTGTCAAATGCCTTACTAAAATCCAAATATGTTGACAGCATTTCACTGGTCCACTAATTTATTCACTTTGTCAAAGGAAAAAAAAAAGATTTGTTTGGCATGATCTGTTTTTGACAAACTCATGTTGGTTTGGGATTATAACTTTGCTTGCTACCAGATGTTCACAGATCTGTTGCTCGATTATCTTTTTCAGGATCTTCCCAGGAATTGATGGGCAGGCTAATCTCTCTCTCTCTCTCTCTCTCCTTCTCTCTCTCTCTCTCTCTCTCTCTCTCTCTCTCTCTCTCTCTCTCTCTCTCCCTCCCTCCCTCCCTCCCCCCCTCTCCCTCCCTCCCTCCCTCCCTCCCCCCCTCTCTCTCTTGCATTCTTTTCAATATGAATGGGAAGGGAATTATGAAAGACTGAGGTATTTACATTATTTTGCTGCTTTGAATGAACAATGTTCATCCATGTGACCCTTTCAAATGTTTAAATCACTGTTTTTGAAGTCAGCAACTTTAAGATATGTGGACTTTAAGTCCCAGCAGAGTTGCCAAGTGAAAAACACTGGTTTAAACTATCGTGTCCTTTACTATAAAGGACAGCTTTTATTTCAGAAAGCCGACCTTTATATTTATTTAATTATTTATTTTCTTGGTTTCAATTTTTTGATAGACTGGAAAATATGCATGTAATACTTTTCCCTTAAGAATTAAGTAAAGAACAAAATCTGTGATAATAGAATTTAATGTCAGATGCCCCAACTTAGTCAGTCAAAAAAGAAAGAATTCCAAGCCATGATTAGTACATTTTACTAAAGCCCAGTAGTTATAAAAGAAGCAAAGCAGGATCTCAGGTTTTCATGCCCAAAGCATATGGTTAACACTCCCTTGTTCCCACTTTCCCTCTGGTTATCAACAAGTGTCTATATAGATCTTTACAGGTTGTTTGGGTAGCATTCCCTGTCTTTGTGGGCTGGATGGTTCTGCATTCCATTCTGTAACGTTGGAATGGTGCTCACAGGATGTCTGATGCTTAGCTTAGTTTCCTCTCATACTAACCCCTCCTTATCCCACCCTGCAGTTCTTCCTCTCTATTAAGCATTGCAAACTGACAGCAGGCTATGCATAGCGTAGCAGGATGACATTGACAGTCCTGACATTTATCTGAGTCAGTCAGTGGGACCAAAGGTTTATTATTCCAAGCTTTTGGGCTCATGATGGAGCAATCTGTGTGCTGGGCTGTTGTACATGTTGTATTTATGTGGTGCAACTAGTAGCTTGGAAGAATAAACCTTTGGTCCTAGTGACCAAGTCAGATTGGATTCTGCAACATTATCCTGGGACACATATATTTGCCTTCATTTACATATAATTTTATCTCAGAAAGAATGTTAGCATTATTCATTTTTACTCAGTGGAATAATATTATTAAGTTCATTATTACATTTCAGAATTCAAGGTTACTTTTAAAAGCTTTATTTCAATTAATATTATTAATAAAATTTAATTACAAACAGAAGTGACATGGAAATAACTAAAAATAAAACTGTTGGTGGCCATGCTATATATTTGTGGGGGAAATTCACAAATAGAAACCAATTTCCATACTAAATGTGAACCAGTGGTCTCTTTAAAATCCTTGATTAAACCCATGCCAAATAAATATGGATATCATAAATCCGGTGGGAAGATTATAGTCTTATGCTTAGTATTTATTTGGTTGTTAAGCAAGCAATTTCATTTTTCTATTTTGGACCCATCCACAGCTGTTCTTGCTATCTTTAGCTAATTATTAAACAACTACTGAAGATTAGGACATAATCAGTAAAGCCAAGCGAGGAAAAATGACCCTGAGTAATCATCCTTTCAGGAAATCCTAACAGTTTAATGACTTATTTCTTTATATTTTGGTGAAATTGCAAAATATGAATATAGAAGCAACTAAGAGTACATTTTTCTTACAAAATCTGAGACATAAATCTTACATATAGCACTACTGGGATTTTTGAAGAACTGCTGTCATCTACTTCAAAGTAAACAGTTCTTATTATATTACTTGCTGGGAGGACTAGTAAATAATCCTGTCTAAGATGAAATTCATTTTGCCTTGTTGGAAAATCAGATGTTGGTAGCTGTGATTCACAAACCACAAACAATCCCAGTATCACTTTTTTTTTTTCAAAATTAAGAGTGGAATGACAGAAGGAGGCCTCTAGCCAAAAGCTGCCTATAATTGGCCTGATATTGGCCCAATTGGGAGAATTTCAAAGAGGATTAGTGGTGGAATGTAATATAGTTCAGATTGTCTTTTAATAATCCTAAAACAAAAAATAGGTCTTAAGTATGGCCTTCAGCATGTATTGACTGGTCAGCAATTGGAGATTGGTTCATGCTTGCCATGAATTCTTTAGTAGTCTCAGATTCATGGCTACCCAGAAGTAGATTAAAGTACTAAAGCATTATCATCCCCAGGAATTCAATCCAAAGCTCAGCAACAAAACCCAGCATCTCAAACTGGAATATTGCTATGTAACAATGAACTCTGTGCTACATAGAGCCCAATTGTATCCATAAGATTCACACTCAGTTGTGAGTTATTCAGAACTTCTGAATGCTATTGCTACCCATCTTCTCCATTGTCACATCACAACTGCAATAAAACACAAGAATCCAGGTTCGCACAGTGTACAAGCCAGATCCATGACTCCTCATAATCAGCCTCTACGATGTGGTTTATTATGTACTGATCTGGTGTTTATTTGCAGTAGCTGGAGAGTGGGGGGGAGGATCCAGAAAACTACTGACCAATCAGCTTGACATCAATATTTGGGAAGATCCTAGAAAAGATAATCAATCAACAGATCTGTGAAAACCTAGAAGCAAGCAAACCAGAAGACAAACCTAGCCAGTCTAGGCTAGACTGGTTTGTAAAAAACAGATCATGCCAGACTATTGCATTCTTTGATAAAGTGACTAAATGAGTGGACCACCAAAATGTTGTGGACACAATTTACTTAGATTTCAGTACAATATTGGACAAAGTAGACCTACAGCCTACCTCTTCATAAGATGTAGGTTAACATTTAGTTCTTAATGGAACTCCATCTATATGGAGGGAAGCATACAGTGAAATAGCCCAAGGTTCTTTCTTAGTCCCCTCCTTTTTAACATCTTCAAAAATGACTTATATGAGGAGGTAAAAGGGGAATTCATCAAATATGCATATGACACCAAGCTTGGGGTGGGGGAGGGAAAAATGGAATAGCTAACACATTAGAAGAAAGGCTCAGGATTCAAAAGGATGTTCACAGGCCCTAGCTAACAAAATACCATTCAGTGGGTGTGAAAAGTAAGTTTTTACACAGGCAAGAAAAACCCAAATGTACAGGTATAGAATAGGTACTGCTCAACAGCAGTAACTATGAGAGGGAGCTAGGTGTCCCAATGGACAATAATTTAAGTATGAGCCAGCAGTATGCTGCAGCTGTGAGAAAAGCCAATGCAGTCCTACAATGCATCAACAGAAGTTCACAGGAAGTACCAGTACCACTTTATACTGCATTGATGACTATACTTGTAATACTGTATACTGTTTTTGTCACCATATTTCAAAAAATATGAGACTCCAGAAAGACTACAGAAAAAAGCAACAAAGATGATTAGGGGACTGGAACCAAAACTGTGGTAAAGTGAAGAGAAGGACTGGGGTGACATGACAGTAGTCTTCCAATATTTGAAAGGCTGTCATATAGAAAACAAGGTGGGACCTATTCTTCAAAGCACCTGAAAGCAGAACAAGAGTAAAAGGTGAAAGATTATTAAAGAGAGGTCCACTCTAGGAAGGAGTCAACATCGCAACCACACAACGTGCGATCTCGACTGTCCGAGACCACCGTTGACACTTTTGCCACTGGATGGTCCAGCAGGACCTAAACCATCCCAGAGAGACAGTGATAAGGAAGACAAAGCCTTGCTGGTCTCAGGGACACCACAAAGTCCCTGATTGACACAAGGGAAGCGCTTCAAGCCGGTGGCAAACAGGCAGCCCCCAGGCTGATGAAGTCGGAGATGGCTCCGGAAGGAAGGAACTGAAAGTGAGTCCATTGGGTGAGGTTTTTTTTTTTACTCTGAGAAAGATTGCCCAAAGAAACTTTTTTTAAAAGATAAATTAGTCCTCTAAGTAAAAGAATAAAGTGGAGAATTTAATTCCTATTGGACTGCCTTGGAAAGTTTTTGTTCTTTCTTGTAATGATATTTTGTGGATTGAAGTAAAGTTTCCTGTTTCTCTGCTTGAAGTGAATGGATTGATTTTTTTCCCTCTATTTTTTACCACCTTGTTTTTTGGCTTAAATTAAAATTCTTTTTTATTTTAACAAATTCTCACTTCTATTTGTTATTAAATTCCACCAAAGATAATTAAAGATTTTTGTTTTCCATAAAATTGAGAAAAGTATGAAAAGTATGAAAAAGTGGAATCTGCCCTTCGGAAGCCAGAGTCTGAAGTCCTTTCTTTGAAACAATGTATCCTTTGTTCATTCCTATTTGATCTTACTGACTTTGTAACTGAAGGGTTTGCAACTTGCTTACAAAATCTGATAAAGAGTCAAGGGCACGAATTGCTTTTTGCAGGTGCTCTTGGAAAATATTTTGGCAAGAGAAGGAAAAGGAAAGAAAAAGATAAAAATCTTGCTCCTTTGAAGATACACACACACACATATACATATATACATACACACACACACACAAACACACACATACATACACAAAAGAAGTTTGGAAGGCTAGAGTGGCAGTGGCTATCAGACTCTTCTTTTCTTTTTTTTTCTACTTCATTTTTTTTAAAAAAAATGCATCAATATCCAGATGAGGAAACCTTAAAATTTCAAAATATCCTGGCTGGAATTCAAAATATTTTAGAAGGATTTGGGAGATTTGAGAAGAAGTTAGATAGACTATTGTTTATCACAGCAAAAGATGATGGCGTTGGAGCCCTAAAAATTAAAGAAGAGAATGAAAATATAGAAGATAAAGACAAGACTTAAACTTTAAACTTTAATAGGATTTGTATGCCGCCCACTCCCTTGGGACTCTGGGTGGCTCACAACAAAATAAAAACATTTAAAATATTTAAAAATACAATGTTAAAATTAATACAACATCCATTCCATCAAGTGGGGCTGGAAATTTAATCAACAGCCCCAGGCCTGCCAGAACAGCCAGGTCTTGGTCGCTTTACGGAAGGCCGGGAGAATGGTGAGGGTCCAGATCTCTGCGGGTCGCTCATTCCACAAGGGCGGTGCAGCTACAGAGAAGGCCCTCCCTCGGGGAGCCGCCACCCAGCATTGTCTGGTTGATGGCACCCGGAGGAGGCCCAACCTGTGTGATCTTATTGGTCATTGGGAGGTAAATGGCAGGAGGCGGTCTCTCAGATAGCCAGGTCCAATACCATGTAGGGATTTAAAAGTAATGACTAGCACCTTGAAGCGGGTCTGGAGACCAATGGGAAGCCAGTGCAGCTCGCGGAGGATAGGTGTAACATGGGTGTATCTAGGTACACCCATTATCGCTCCCACGGCTGCATTCTGGACCAGCTGTAGTCTTTGGACACTCTTCGGGGCAGCCCCATGTAGAGTGCATTACAGTAATCCAGTCTTGAGGTGACGAGGGCATGGGTGACCATTCGAAGTGCCTCCCGGTCCAGATAGGGCTGCAACTGGTGCACCAGGCGAACCTGGGCAAAGGCCCCCCTGGTCACAGCCGACAAATGGTGTTCTAATGTCAGCTGTGGATCCAGGAGGACACCCAAATTGCGGGCCCTCTCCAAGGGGTGAATAACTTTGCCCCCCAGGCTAAGAGGTGGAAAGACAATAGATGAACTTATTAATGGAGCAAATATGTGTGAAAGCGGAAAGAAGGGAAGATGGAAAAGTGAACTTGACAATTTGGAGCTTTATCCCAGATTTCAAGATACAGGAGGAAAAAAAAGGGTGATAATGATGGAGTTAAGAAGAGAAACCTATTCAGAAATAACTTTGACAACCAAAGACAAGCTAATGTTAATAACAATTCAAGGACAACGAGACTATTTGAGAGATCTTTCAAATAATAAAGTGCAGAGAAAACTTTATAAAAACTTTATAAAGGAGCTGAAAAGAGAATTGAGACAACAACTGGCAAGAGAGATAAGACTGTTTTGCTACTGGAAAGATACAGGTTGATAATGAAAGTTGACGATAAAAAGTTAGCTAATTTTTGGTGATTAATAAGTAGGGATTTCAGTATTTTGTAGACTGTTTTAGATTATCATTGAATGTTTATTCGTTAACATATAATTAACTATGACAACAATAATGAAATAACCTTAATTAGTGTAGGTAACCTGGCCATAAATTGTAAATTGGGACTTGGTGAAAAGACCTATAAATTTTATTAATAAATTTTTGTTTAGATCTTGTTATAAAGGTATAATTAATTTGGGTCTGAAGAGAGGAGATGTGATATAAATAGTAAATAATTTTTTTGTTAACCACAATAATAACAAGGAAATGTTAATGGATATTTTTGGTGATTAATAAGTAGGAATGTTAGCATTTTGTAGATTGTTTTAGATTCTTATTAAATGTTCATCTTGTTAACATATAATTAACCATGACAATAATAATGAAATGATAATCTTAATTAGTAAAAATAACCTGGATATAAATTGTAAGTTGGGACTTAGGGAAAAGACCTATAAATTTTATTAATAAATTCTTGTTTAGAGCTTGCTATAAAGGTATAATTTCTTTTGGGCCTGATGAGAGGAGAGGTGATATAAATAGTAAATACTTTTTAGTTAACTACAATAATAACAAGGAAATGTTAATGGATAATGTTTAATGATATATGTGTGTGTGTGTTGTACTAGTAAAAGCAAATAGGATATAAGCTTTAAATTGTGAGTTGGGGAAAAAGGGGGGGGAATGCTTAGATATCTTACTAACTGATTTTGTTTCAGAATATGTTATAAAGGTGTAATATTATTGGAGGTTTATTGAAATTGCGAATGAATACCAATAGGTGGTTGTGTCTTTAAATACAAATGATTTTAAATAAAAGCACATTTAAATAATTGTAATTAAATGAGGATTGTGGTACTGTGATAACAAAATACCTAATTTTTTAAATTTAAAATGTACAATTCAATTTGAATGAAATATATGTAATGATTGTAGAAGAAACGCACGAAATGTATTTGTAACCAATCGACAGGCTTTCTACAAGATGTAACGAAAGATGTTTCTTTTTTGTGTTTTTGTTTAATTAAAACAATAAAACTTTTCCAAAAGAGAGAGAGAGAGAGAGAGAGAGAGAGGGAGGGAGGGAGGGAGGGAGGGAGGGAGGGAGGGAGGGAGGGAGGGAGGGAGAGAGAGAGAGAGAGAGAGAGAGAGAGAGAGAGAGAGAGAGAGAGAGAGAGAGAGAGAGAGAGAGATCCAATCTAGAATTAAGGAGAAATTTCCTGACAGTGAGAATAATTAATTAGTGGTCTGACTTGCCTCCTGGAGTTCTGACTGCTTTATCACTGGAGGTTTTAAGAAGAGATTGGATAGCCATGGTAGAGGGCCTCCTGCTTAAGCAGGTTGTTAGACTAGAAGATCTGCAAGGTCTTTTCTAACTTTATTATTTTGAAATTCTGCTTTGTAAAATGTTAGATTAGAATGTATACCCAGTTAAAGTAAATGCTTTAAATTAAAAATAAAATAATACATATTTCCTGAAGCACATATTTCATGAAAACTGTTTTGTTATCTGATAATTTTTTCAAACTATAATTTTATATTTAATTAAAAATGCTTCAATATTAATGATAGTTACATTCTATTTTGTTTCTGAAAAGATGCTCCTCTGTTTTTATCAAAATATCACTTGTAACTAACAGAGTTCCAGAGAGAATTATTTTTGCATGGAGGAGAAGATTGTACTGCTTACAAATTCAGGATAAAACATCTCATACACCAGAGACCAATTATATTTTCTTGAGTTCAGGGTTATTTCTGTTTCATTCATCTCTGTTGCTCTGCTTCAGGAATCACAAAACATTGATAAACAGCATCTGGCAATACGATTTTTATACTAACTTATGAATACAATAGCATAATGTTCTTTCAGTGATTTCCAATAAAAACAAATAAACAAAACAAATACCTATAAAATCTCAAAACAACACAAAAGCACCAGCAGAGGAAACATCCAAGATAGCAAAAAAATACAACAGTATTCCAATTTTCACAAATCTTTAAATATTGAATATACCATAGAATTGTAAAGGATATTAAAATAAAAATCTAATGTCTAAAGAAGAAAAATGTTTATCACTTGCTTTCCATTATCTTTAAAGTTTTCTCTTATTAAACTCTGTATAAAAAGGGCAGCAAAGATTATCTTAAGTCTGTAAAGTTCCTGAAAGAAAACACTCACATAAACTGCTCTTACTTAGGTTTGAAAAGAGATATTTATTTAGTACTGCAATGTGTTCATATTTGTCTATTCCTGGTTAATATTTGCTGTTCTACTTCCAGAAGCCCTTTGAAGAGCAGCCATTTGTAGATTGCATTACAGTACCATAAATAAGAAGTTATTGGAATGTGAATCCTATCTCCTTCCAGGTTAGGAATTCAGCTGATAGAATCATCCAAAGGGTAACAGTAGCAGAGATGGAAAGTATCTTGTGTGCCTTTTAGATGAAACCTTGTTCAAGCAGAGATCTTACACCATTCCAGATAAACGATTGTCCAATCTCTTCTTGAAAGCCTCCGGTGATGAAGCACATCAACTTGGCAAGGAGGCAAACTGTTCTGCTGATTAACTGTTCTCACTATCAGGAATTTTCGCCTTGTTTCCAGTTTGAATCTCTCTTTAATGAACTTCCATTCATTGTTTCTTGTCCTACCCTCAGGTCCTTTGTAAAATAGGTTGATCTCTTCTCTGTGACAGTCCTTCAAATATTGGAAGACTGCTATCAAGTCATTCTTAGGCCTTCACTTTGTTAGATGAGACTTATCTAGTTTTCTTAACCATTTATCATACAGTTTAGCCTCCAGACCCCCTTATCTTCTTTGTTGGTCTCCTTGGCACTCTTTCTAGGGTCTCAGCACTTTTATGTATTGTGGTGGCCTGAACTGGATACAGTATTCATATCAGGCTGATCATATGTCATCCTAAAATAATAAAAGTCATTTGTAGCCATGAAAGTCACTTATGCCTGAAAAATCTAGGTCAAATTCCAATAATTGTACCACATGCAGCTGCAAGATCATTTGCCATCACTTTCTGTTTCCTCCTATTCCTTACAAAATTACCAAAATTTAAAAGATTTGGCAATCATGCATAAACATTTGCAAGATTTTAATATTTCTGCATGAAATTCTAGGTTAAAATTGCTAGCATTTTATGAAAAAAATGAGCAATTGATAAAAAATACTATATTTTTTAAAAGCAGATAGTATCATGATTAACAGAATACAACTCACCCATTTCCATAGTAACACTGCTTGAATTGAATTTTAATTTACTGATCCTCATCCAATCCATCATTTCCAATCTTGGCATTATATTGGTGACAGCTCACTCCATATATTGTTGAGCATTTCCAGTAGTTTCAAGTACTTGAGGGGTAGACAGCCACATGCAAATCCCACAAAATGTTGTGTAGTCCTCAAGAATCTTCCTCCAAATGCCTATTCTTTCCTAAATTACTAAGGACTAAGCTCAACATACTTTGTAGAAGAGTATGAGGCTGCCAGCTAAACTGGACAGCAAATAATTTGTGTCACTGAGGCAAAAATGTGAAAGGTAAAGGCAAAGTTTAAATGAATTTATCTAATTTTTTAAAATGTTGTTTTAACATGTCACATTATCCTAGTGTTTTCAGGATGTTGTTTCTACTTCTACTTTCCACTTTATTTCAGATGAAATAAAGTTTGACACGCGTGATTTATGTTACATGACTCTCCTGGGTTAGGGAAAGTCCTAGAATCATCCCACAAGATACTCTGATACAGCAACAGGTCAGCAAGTATCTTCAGGAGCTGTACATCGAAGTAGCATGCCAGCAGCTGGGGGGGGGGGGGGGGCAGCCAACCATCAATTTGTTGTTGAAGAAGCAATCATTTTGGGGGAAAAGCCGAAGTTGCGATGACACGACGTGCAATCTCAATGCTCTGAGATTGCAGTCGACACTTTTGCCTCTGGGTGGTCCAAACGGACCTAAACTGTCCTGTAGAGATGGTGAACAGGAAGAATACATCTTGCTGATCACAGGGACATCGCAAAGTCTCTGATTGATCCAAGAGAAGCTCTTCAAGCCAGTGACAAAAAATCCAACCAAATGGCTGATGAAGTCGGTGTGGCTCCAAAACAGAAGGATATGGAAAGAGAAAGTGTTTTCAGCTGGTGAGGAATTTTTACTGTTTTAAAAGTGACTGCCTATAAAAAAAACCCTTAAAATTAATTTAAATTGGAGAACAGAAGAAATAAGCAGCGGAATTAAATTTGGTTTGAACAGTGGGTTATCTTACTTTTTAAATGCTATTTTTACAGATAGAATTTATGCAAGCCTTTTATAACAAATGGATTGAGTTTCCTTCTTCTATTTTTTTTCTTTGACTATTCTCTGTAATCTATGGACTAAAACTCTCCTCTTTCATTACTGTGGGTATTTTTCTAACTCATTTAAGAATCGGACCTTTTTTAAAAAACTTGAAATACAAAAAGATACAAAAAGAAACAAAGAAATTGTAACATTGTAATGCTGCTACTCTGAAGCTAGACGTTTGTGTATTGGAAACAAAATACTTTTTTCACTGATTATCCTGGCTTGGCACTTCAAGGACTCACAGCTTGTTTATAGAGAGTGATAAGAAGAAGAGGAGAAACACAGAGATGTTCCTTTCAAGTAGATTTTTAACCAGAGAAAGGTGAAATGTTATTTTGATGCTTAATTCTGCTAAACCTTCTAAGCTAGAGTAGCAGTGTTTGTCAACTGGAAATCATGGCGCAATTTCAACACCATAAAGAAGTTTTAAATCTACAAAAGATATTCTCAGATATATAGAAATTATCAAATGCAAGTGAGAGGATAGAGAAGAAGTTGGATTACTAGTGCATCTAAATAAAATATGACGGAGAAGTTGAAGATGTTCATCAAATGGAAAAAGTGGAGGTTAAAATCCAAAAAATCAAATAGGAAAATGAATATAAAGAAATTAAAATTGCTGATATTTATGGTGATTGGTTTGTTTCTGAAAATGGAAGCGTGGAATATTGAAAGAGGAATTAAATGGAGGGGAAACCTACCACAGATGGGAAGATACAGAAGAGGAAAAAATAAAAGAATTTATGGATTTAAAGAGAGAAATCAAAGATAAGCAGATTAAGGAAACAGAAGAAGGGCATCAAAATTACATGAGAGATCTTATAAGCAAATAATTGCTAAGAGGAGTCTATACAAAGCTGATTAAGGAGATGATTAGAGGACTGATGCCACAAGTGGCAGAAAATATGACATTGTTTTGCTACTGGAAAGATACAGGTTGATAGATGGAAGAGTATACCGTATATACTCGAGTATAAGCCGAGTTTTTCAGCCCACTTTTTGGGCTGAAAAAAGCCGCCTCGGCTTATACTCGAGTCTACAACTGGATCCGGCAGTGCTGTTGCCTGTTGGAGGAGGAGGAGGCGAACCAGCCTGCCACCGCCGGCCACCGCCACCCCGCCGCTCTTCCCGCCCCCTTCCAAGCCCCACAGTCCAGCGGACGCAGCAGAAGCAGCCCCGGGGCTCCGCTGCATTTTCTGGACGGGGTCTCGCAGGAAGGAATCCCCTCTCCAAGGGATCCCCGTCCAGAAAATGTGGGGAGCGGCAGCGGAGCCCTGGGGCTGCTTCTGCTCCGTCCGCTCCTCTCTGCTCTCCTGTCGCCAGCTGGTGGGGCTGACCCTGATCCATAAACACTGCCGAATTCAGCCTCGGATCTTTGTCGGGACCTCTTTCTGGTCCGCCTCTGAAGTCCATATTCTCCATAGTCTCTCGAACTGCTCCCCCCCACCTCCAGTTTCTTCCTAGTTTGATCCCACGCGCCGCTGACCTAGGAACCGCATACCTCCCAGCAGTTTTTTCAGGCTGCTCCCAGATGGGAAGGGAGGGGGATTGTAAACCCCTTCCACACCCTGGCTCCTTTTTTTCCAGAGTTCAGGCTCTCTTTCTTTCTTTCTTGAAAGAGAAGCCCAAATTAGCCAAAGGGGGGAAAGCGAGTGAGCGAGCGAAGCAGTGGGAGGGGGAAAGGTTCCTGTGAAGCCCTGCGGCCAAGGAGCGCTGCCTGCTTTTTAAGAAAACCTGGAAGGGGAAGAGGGCGGGTTTTTCCCCCCTCCCTTTTTCTTTTCGTTCCCGTGGCTCAGCCTCTCCTTTCCTTGGGGCCGTCACGTTTACTGTTTGCAGTTCCTTTCTTCGTATAAAAACCCCTCTGGCTCCAACGGGACCTCTTCCAAGAATACCGGGCGCAAAACTGCGCTCAGTTTCTGAAAGGTGGCCACGATCCCCAGTGGAAAGGCATTATTCCCCTCAGTTGTGAGGGCAATGCTGCTCGCGACTTTCCCCTAAATGTTGGAGAAAACTTTTCGCCGCTGTCCTCCTCGGCTCATTTGGGAAGGACGATTGTAACAGGTTGAGATTTCCTTTCAAAACAAAACAAAACCAACCCCTCCCCCAGTCCCAATGTTTCAAACAACCCCCTTTCCTGCTGGGAAGAGCCCAGCCAACCCCCCGTCCCTTCCCATTCGAAAGGGAAGCTCGTATCACCTTCTAGAGAAAGTGGCAAATGCCCTCCGTGACTTCCTTGGTTTCTCTCCGGGCTCTGCTCTTTGGCATTGCCCTTGGGGAAAACTGCCGCGGTTTGTTTCCATGAATATATTAACAGGCGCGCGGAAAGCAACTAAGCCAAGGAGCGTACGTAGTCCAGCCAAGCGAGTCTAGTTTCCTGGGGTCCCTTGCTCGCTCGCTTTCCCCCCTTTGGCTAATTTGGGCTTCTCTTTCAAAGAAAGAAAAAAAGAAAGAAAGAAAGAGAGCCTGAACTCTGGAAGAGGAGGAGCCAGGGTGTAGAAGGGGTTTACAATCCCCCTCCCTTCCCATCTGGGAGCAGCCTGAAAAACTGCTGCCGCGCCACGCCTGCACCCCAAACAGAGCTGGGTCCAATCAGCCTTTTTTCCCCTTTTTATGCCCTGTCTCAGACGTGCGAGCGCGCATGCTGTGAACTTGCCCACTTAGACGTCGAGGTTGCCGCGTGCACTCTTGTATTTTCCCCTTCCTCTTACGTGCCCCCCTTGGTGCAGCGGGCTAACGCTGGTGAAAGGAGTGGGGTGGACACAACTGGTAAATTATAAACCACAGATTTTAATCCTATTTAATTTTTAATGGTATCAAATTTAGCTATAAAGAAGAGAGAAAGAAAGAGGGAGTGTGTGCACAGGAGTGTGGATTTTCTAAAAATCCCATTGAATCCAGAGGAGGGAAGAAAGAAAGAAAGAAGTGTGTGCACAGGAGTGGGGATTTTCTAAAAAAAGGGTTTTTATTGACCCTCTTTTCCACTTACAGAGCTAGTTATTTATTTATAAATAAATAATATTTATTTATTCAAAAACATTATTGGTATCTATTTTTATTTTTGAAATTTACCGGTAGCTGCTGCATTTCCCACCCTAGGCTTATACTCGAGTCAATAACTTTTCCAGCTTTTTGGGGTAAAATTAGGTGCCTCGGCTTATATTCGGGTCGGCTTATACTCGAGTATATACGGTAATTTAAAACTAGCTAAACTTAGCGAAATTTAGTGATAATACATATAGTTAAATAAATAATTGATAATGATACTAATGTATACAATGTGTAGTGTTATGATAAGTAATAACTGGATATGGATATTGAATGGTACCCATAAAAGGAAGATTAGAAACCCTTTTGGATTATATATAAAGGTTAATAATAATAATAATAATAATAATAATAATAATAATAATAATAATAATAATAATAATAATAATAATTATTATTATTATTATTATTATTATTATTATTATTATTATTATTATTATTATACAGTTTACATCCACGTGGTGATACTGAAATATACTTGATTCAGAAAGATGCAACTAAAGGAACAACACCTGAAAACTACAGACCAATAACATGCTTGCCAACAACCTTCAAATTACTCACGGGCATTATTGCAGATAACATGATGAATTATTTGGAAACAAACAACATCTTGACAGTAGAGCAAAAAGGCAACAAAAGAAGGAGCCGGGGCACAAAAGATCAGCTTCTAATTGATAAAATGATATTAGAAAATTGTAAGAACAGAAAAACGAACTTGAATATGGTCTGGATTGATTACAAAAAGGCATTTGACTCACTGCCACATAGTTGCATCATAAAATGCTTAGAAACAACTGGCATTAGCAAAAATATTACATCCTTTACTGAAAAGGCGATGAAACAATGGAGAACTGAGTTGGCAGTAGGGAATGAGATCTACGGAATGGTTAATATCAAGCGAGGAATTTTCCAGGGTGATTCACTTTCACCTCTTCTCTTCATCATCGCAATGATCCCACTATCAGTAATCTTTAAAAAAATGAAATTAGGCTACCAAACAGCCAAAGAAGCTGAAAAAATTTCGCATTTACTATATATGGATGATTTGAAACTCTATGGAAAGTCAGAAATAGAAATCCAATCATTGACAAACGCAGTCCGAGTATTCAGCACCGATATTTCAATGCAGTTTGGCATGGAAAAATGCGCCACTGTATCCATAAAAAGAGGCAAAATCACTGCATGTGAGGGAATTGAAATGCCCAATGGCCAATTAATTAAATGCAAAGAAAATGAAGCCTACAAATACTTAGGCATTCTGCAGTTGGATAACATCAAGCATGGAGAAGTAAAAACTATTGTCAGGCGAGAGTACACCAACAGAGTTAGGAAAATTTTGAAATCTAAATTGAATGGTGGAAATACAACCAAGGCCATAAATGCCTGGGCAATACCAGTTATAAGATACACAGCTGGTATAGTTAACTGGACACAAGCTGATTTGGACCTTTTGGACCGAAAAACCAGGAAACTAATGACAATGCGCTACAGTTTACATCCACGTGGTGATACTGATAGACTGTACCTGCCCCGAAAATCAGGTGGCAGAGGATTATTACAAGTGAAGCAAACAGTTGAAGAAGAAAAACATGCACTGGCTGATTATTTAAAAGAAAGTCAAGAACATCTATTAATCGAAGTAAAGAACAAAAATCTACTGAAGGCCCAACAGACGAAACAAGAATACAGAAAAGATGTGATAAAATCAAGAATGGAAAGTTGGCAGAACAAAGCACTGCATGGCCAATTTCTGGAAAAAATAAAAGATAAAGTGGACAGTGAACAAACTTGGTTATGGTTAACAACAGGTACATTAAAGAAAGAAACAGAGTCACTAATCCTGGCTGCACAAGAACAAGCTATCCGCACAAATGCCATTAAGGCCAAAATCGAAAAATCCTCTGATGATGCCAAATGCAGACTTTGCAAAGAAGCTGATGAAACTGTTGATCACATACTCAGCTGCTGTAAAAAAATCGCCCAGACTGATTATAAATTGCGGCACAATTCAGTAGCACAAATGATCCATTGGAATTTGTGCAAAAATTATAATATCAAAACAGCAAAAAACTGGTGGGAACATCAGCCTGAAAAAGTCACCGAAAATCAGATGGTCAAGATCTTGTGGGATTTCCGTATACAAACAGACAAAATACTGGCGCATAATACACCAGACATCACACTGGTTGAGAAAAATAAGGTCACAATCATAGACATCGCGATACCAGGTGATAGCAGGGTCGCCGAGAAGGAACATGAAAAAATCGTAAAATACCAGAACTTAAAAATCGAAATTCAACGACTATGGCACAAACCAGCAGTGATAATTCCAGTGGTAATTGGCACACTGGGTGCTATTCCAAAAGCACTGGAATTACATTTAAAACAGTTAAAAATTGACAAAATCACCATCAGTCAAATGCAAAAAGCTGCACTGCTTGGATCTGCACGCATATTATGAAAATACGTTACGACGTCCTAGGCCCCTGGGTGGGGCCCGACTAGTAACCAATGTCAAATCCGGCGAAACAACCTGCCACTGTGATACAATTGTATAATAATAATAATAATATATATATATGTTTATATATATGTAGGTCTCTAGTTGTTCGGGTTTTCTCCCGCGTAGAATTGGAGATGTCTTGCCGACGTTTCGACGAAGTCTCATTCGTCATCTTCAGGCTGCTTCAGGCTACTTCAGGCTTGGTGTTTCCAGGAGTAGTGGAAACTATTCCTGGAAACACCAAGCCTGAAGTAGCCTGAAGCAGCCTGAAGATGACGAATGAGACTTCGTCGAAACGTCGCCAAGACATCTCCAATTCTACGCGGGAGAAAACCCGAACAACTAGAGACCTACATACCAACACCCGCGAAACCCTCAGAAAACATTTATATATATTTATATATATTTATATATTTAAAGTCACAACCCCTGGTATGCCCAAATATGGGAGGAAGTTCATTGCTTCCATCCTCTGTCCATCGGCTCATCATAAGAGACCATTCAGACAGAAACCCAATATTTTTACGGTTGTCTTTGTTACATTTGTTACATCAGCACAAATTCAACATATATATATGTATGTACACACACACACACACACACACACACACACACATATGGGTACAATACAGTGGTGGGTTTCAAAAATTGTTCAAACCTACTCTGTGGGTGTGGCCTCCTTTGTGGGAGTGGCTTGCCACCCATGTGACCGGATGGGAGTGGCTTGCCGCCCATGTGATCGGATATGAAGATGCCGACAACACTTGTCCGAACCACCTTAAATTACCTCACACACAGCACTGGCATATATAAGAATATGATGTAAACTTGTTTTTTAAAAGGCATCTTTGGTTTGTGTTAAAAAAACTTCAACACACGCAATGTTCTGATTGCACCACAAACGCAGTAGTCATCCTTACCTTTCACAGAGGCACTGAGTTTTATAAATATGAGCATATAGTGTAGAATAATCATATCCAAGGACCAGTGGTGGGTTTCAAAATTTTTTGGAACCTCTTCTGTAGGTGTGGCCTGCTTTCCGGGTCCACTGGTGGAACCTCTTCTAACTGGTTCAGTAGATTTGACAAACCGGTTCTACTGAATAAGTGTGAACCCACCTCTGGTACAATACAAGGAAATGAGATGTAAATTGTAAACGGTGATTTGGAAAGAAAGATAGAAAACTTTGTTATTAAATATTATGGATGTTTAGCTAGAGTAGGATATAATGATTTAGTGTCATTGGAGGATTTTAGAAATAGTAAATGAAATGCCAGTATGTGGTTATGTAGTAAATTTTGGTATATTTTATGATGAAGGGCATTTAAACAACTATAGTCAAATGAAAATGGAGGTATGATGATGGTAACATGTATAAATATCTGAGTTAAAATACTTGAGTTATATGAATTATGCTTGATGACTGTGGAACCAACAGTTGTAACCAACTGATACACTTTCTACAGTATGTAAAAAAAGATTTTATGTGTTGTGTTTGTTTTGAAAATTAAAAATTAAAAAAAACTTTAAAAAAGAAGCAATCATTTTGTAATTTAGTTTTCAAATGGATAGTAAGTTTTGCCTTTCATTTCTTAATCATTTTTAAGAATTATTAATCTTTATTAAGCTAAAAGAAGTCCTCTTTACCCATAGCCTATTATTCCTTTTTGAAACCAGAATTGTACAAGTCATGATATTTCCCTGGAACATTATATGTAACTGTAAGTTACATATGTAAAGAAGCAAGACAAGATGAGAATTGATGCGAGAGAGACCGGAAGTGCCTCAGCGAGACAGTCAGGAAATCTGTGGGCTCTGAAGAGCTTCACATAAATCCTGGGTGACAAAATGTTACTGGGGGTATTCGGGACAGAACTTTCCTGTAAGGAAAGTGAAGAAGGAGCTGCGTTTCAATAGACTGGGAGGAATGTAAGTGGTTTTTTGCAGGTCAGAGACTAGCTCTCTGAATCGGTGGCAGGGGAGGCGGCATTGTAAAATGGCCGCTACAAAGCTGAGGCATCTGGACTAAGTATTGAGCAGGAGTGGTGTTTGGTAGAAGAATGGACATCTGGTGAAAATATTTAAATAACCAACTGATACAAATTTGAATTTGGAAATGGGAAAGAATTTAACAGACAGATTGGGAATTTGCCAGAAAGGAAAGAGAGAGAAAAGAAAACAAATTTGCAGTTTAAACTTTCAAGCCCAAAGGGAACTGTTTGCTTTAAATAACTTGGAGACAGAAATGAGAATTAGCTAATCCATTCAAATAAAAAGCTGTGAATTTGGATTTGAAAAGACTGTGTTGTTAAAAAGAGACTAATTGACAATTGGGAACCTCACGGAAAAGAACCAGGAGGAAAAACCGGAGGCTAAAATACCAAGACTAAGGGGATTTGCTTTGCTTCAACCTACACATCTTAAACAACCCTAATTAACTAGAGGTGGAAATTAACAAAAGGAAGAATTAAGAAGAAGCTCTGCCTCTCCCCTGTCTGCAACCTTATCTCTTTTGGATTTAAAATTAGAAAGTGATACCTTTGAAAACGATCAAGTTGAAAGGAGCCATTTGCCAGAAGGAAGAAAACACTACTTGAAGAACAAAGAAAGTGAAACTTAAAGATGATGTGAAGTGGGACAGGTGAGAAGTTTAAGGAGATTTTGTTTTCTCACAGATTGTTTCATTTTGCCCCTGGATAGGGGATAGCTGTGGAAGAAAAGAAGAAAGACTTCTTCCTTTTTTTAGCTGAACTGGAATATTTGAACTGGATTAGAATCAGAAAATAAGAAGAAACTGTGGAACTTAAATTGTCATTATAATGAACTGAGATTTATTTTAAAAGGATAAAAAGTGTAAATTTTAAATTGGACACAATGAAAAGTTGGGAATTTGAAGAAATATGTGAGATTATAAAAATATGCATGATTCATTAAAATTAAACAGAGATGTGAAGTTAGATATTAAGAAGAAACAAGAAGCAAGGGAAGAAGAAGGAAAAGAAAGTGGAGCAATAGAAAGAAATGAAAATAAAAAACAGACAAAAGATTTCACTGGGTTTCTCAACAAAGAAAGGGAAGGGGATTATAGATGAAAGGAAAGGAAATGGACAGGCAGACATAGAGAAGAAAGAAGGGAGTGAGTACATCACAAAGAAAAAGCACAATAATAAAACAAAAGAGGGAAAGAAGACAAGGAGACAGACAGCTTTGAGGAGGTCATGCTGAAGAGCGCAGCAGAGGGTGATAAAAAAAAGTCATGGAAGGAAGGATATATACCCAGTAGAAAGAAAAAGCAGAAATTTAGAGATTGGGATAAAAGCCTCACTAGGAAGAAGTGGAAAGGATAAAGGGAAAAAAAAGAAGATTGACAGGAGAGAGGAAGAAGGGAAGTACACATATATACATACAGAAGTAATTATTTTAATATGAATGATCAGTTAATTGGATATTTAGAAATGTCTATGCAGAGAATACAAGTGAGAGGTATGGGATGTGTCCTTTTAAATATAAGTGAAAATATTTGGAATAGGGATATTATGCAGATAAACACACATAGAACATTTTAGAAGATGAATATAAGTAAGGTGCATGTTGCCTGCCATGTTATGTAGCAGATTAAAGGAATTGTAATAAGCACTGAATAGCAAGGATTGCAAATAAAAGATAATTAAATATAAGCTAAGTAATGATATGGGGAAAAATGGAGGGGGAACTTGAATATATTTTTAATGGAAAAATAATTGAGATTATAAAGAGAGAACTAAAAACTTGGGGCATATAATGATGTATAACTATACAATATTATTTTGACAAAAGCTGGAAACTGTAACCAGGCCCACACTCTGGCTAAAAAATAAGCTGCTGGGAGTTTGGGAATAAAAATGTAAGTGTTATATATGTATACTCTTTTTTACTAGGATGTTGAAACTATTAATATGAAAGATGTTTATTGAAATGAAACTACTAATACTATCAACATTAAATGGAGCCTGCTCAGACGCTGAAATACACCATGAAGAAGATGAAGAGAATGGAAGAGAGAAGGGAGACAAGAGGAGGAAGAGAGGGGCTGAACGAGCGAGGGAGCATTCCACCGCGGAACTGGTTCTAAACGGCATGCTAGGTTTGTGGAACCTATTCTAGTGAACTGGGTAGAACCAGCAGTAACCCACTCCTGCACCAGAGGTAAGAATACTCTAGACCCCTCTCAGAGAATTATTCAATAAAATTCAATCGGGAGGGAAAGTGCCCCCTTCGTGGAAGACAGCGTTCATATCGTTGATACCCAAAGAAGATCAAGACCTTACTCAGCCAAAAAATTATAGACCCATTTCACTACTCAATGTAGATTATAAAATTTTCACTAAAATATTAGCAAATAGGCTAATGGTGGTTATTCAACAATTGATACACACCGATCAAACTGGTTTTATACAAGGCAGACAGATGAAGAGCAATGTTAGATTAATTATTAATGCTTTAGAATACCTGGGAAAGAACAATCAAATCCCGGCCGCATTTATATTTTTGAATGCTGAGAAAGCTTTCGATTGAGTTAATTGGCAATTCCTGCTGAAGATATTGCAAAAAATGCAGATAGGAGATGGCTTTTTACGGTCAATTTGTGCAATATATCAGCAGCAAACAGCCCAGATCATAGTCAATGGAAGTCTAACAGACTCCTTTCAAATTGGAAAAGGTACAAGACAGGGCTGTCCTTTGTCCCCATTATTGTTTATTATAACCTTGGAAGTATTGTTGAATAAGATACGGGGCTTGGGCGGTCTAAAAGGGATTAAGATTAGACAGTAAGAATACAGAGTCTGCGCATTTGCGGATGACCTGGTTATAATATTGGAACAACCGCAGGAATCCAGTAGGGTCTTAATGAATACGATCAATCAATATGGTCAAGTCTCGGGATTTAAAATAAATTTAGGAAAAACCAAAATATTAGCTATAAATATGAATATCAAGCAGAAGGAAGAACTGGGAGCGATGCTAAGATGTGAGGTAGTCAAAAAAGTTAAATATCTTGGAGTTAATATTTTAACCTCAAATGGGAAATTATATAAGCATAATTATGAACCACTTTGGCATAGTATACAGTTGGAGTTGAAAAGGTGGGAGAAACTGCACTTGTCTTTGCTGGGTAGGATAGCGGCAGTGAAAATGAACATTTTACCAAAATTTTTATTTCTTTTTCAAATGTTACCAATACTCAAAAGAGATGTGAATCTTTTAGAATGGCAGAAGGGTATCAACAAATTTGTATGGGCAGGAAAGAAGCCGAGGGTAAAGATGGAAATAATGCAAGATGCACGTGAAAGAGGAGGATTGAAATTACCTAATTTAAAATTATACTACGATGCAGTGGCATTATCTGCAATTAGTGATTGGACTCATTTAACCAATGATAGAATATTGAATATCAAGGGACATGACTTGGTATATGGTTGGCATGCTTACTTGTTATTTAACAAAAAACTGGATAAGAATTTTAAAAATCATATTTTAAGAAATGCTTTATTGCGGGTCTGGAAAAAATACCAACATAAACTAAATGATAAATTGCCCATGTGGGCAATTCCTAGACATGCAATTGAAAATATGAATACAGAACAAAAACACGATAGAACCACCTATAGACAACGTCTTATTTTAGAAAGAGGGGTGTTGCAATTAAAATCTTTAGAGGTACTTAAAGAAGAGAAAGTTGTGCAAACGTGGTTTCAGTATGGTCAACTACAGGCCAGGTGGAAAACAGATCAAAAAATTGGCTTTGTAAAAGTTGAGGATAATTTGTTTAAACAAATAAGAGATCATAGCTCAATGCATATAAAGAGGATATATAATGTATTAATACAGATGGATTCTGAAACGGAACTGATTAAGGACTGTATGATAAAATGGGCTCAGAATATTGAGGAACCAATAATGCTGGACACATGGGAAAGAATTTGGGTAAGAAATGTGAAATTTACACAAGCACAAAATCTGAGAGAAAATTTTTATAAGATGTTTTATAGATGGCACTTAGATCCCAAAAAGCTTGCTTCTATGTATCCGAATGTTCAGCCTAAATGTTGGAGATGTGGTTCTCTTGATGCTACATATTTTCATATATGGTGGACATGTCGTAATGTTAAGGCATTTTGGATAAAAATATGGTGGATCCTGCAAAACATCTTCAAAAGAAGGATAAAATTTACCCCCCCAGCTGTTTTTACTAGGTATATGTATTGACTTTACGGCAGCAGAGATTAATTTGGTTCTGTACTTAATAACGGCAGCAAGACTCTTGGTGGCGCAATATTGGAAGAAGAAAGACTTGCCTACAATTCAAGAATGGACTTTGAAAGTTATAAACTTAGCCGAAATGGCAAAAATTTCAGCATATCTCAAAGAACATTCAAACGAGAGATATAAACGAGACTGGAAAAAATGGATTGATTATACACAAAGTAAATATGGGATTAAGAAACTTCAGATAGCTTAGGCTTAGTATCAGTAATAACTTAAACTGTTTAAAATTTGGGTAACAGTAAGAAGCTGAGTTCAATGTAGAGATATTTTAGACTGTGATTGTCAAAAAGTTATACCATGTATGGTCTCTGGGAAGTCGGGGGGAGGGAAGGGAGGTGGGGATCTAGGGGGAGGGGGGGAGGGGGAAAATATAATATGTGTTAAATTCTAAGTACATGATTGCACTTGTATACTGTGGCTTTTTAATGTTAGTGTTAAAATAGAACAAACCAAATATATTGGAAGGTAATAGAAGTATACCGAAGGGAGGAGCTGAGTGAAAGAAGAAGGAGGGTGGAGAGGGGGAGAGAGAGGAGGAGGAGAAGGAAGGGAGGGAATGGATTAAGAGAGGGAGTGATAGGGTTAGGGTTAGATAGAGGGGGAGGGGAAGTAGGTGTAGAGGGGTATGTGAGAAGGATGAATGAAAGTTGGAGGGGGTTGAAAGAGGGTGCATGGTGGGTCAAGGTGGTATATTGGGTTTGTACTTTAGGGGGCATTTTCTATATAAGTGAGGGCTGTGTTTATTACTCAATGTTATATGCCCCGGTTATGCACAGTAAACATGTGATTGTATAGAATGAAATGGAAATAAAAAATATTATGCAAATATATATATATATATATATATATATATATATATATATATATATATATATATATATATATATATATATATATATATATATATATATATATATAAAAATAATACTCTAGACCATATGTACTCAAACTTAAGACAGGCATATAGAGCAATCCCTCTCTCCCATCTGGGTACGTCTGACCACATCTCTTTGCTACTGTATCCAAAGTATATCCCCCTTAGGAAAAGGATACGACCAGTCTTGAAAACTGTCAAAATCTGGCCAGAGAGAGCACTCTGCCAGTTGCAGGACTGCTTTGAGACTACCGAGTGGAGTATATTTGAACATTGGGAGCTGCAAGAATTCATTGACACTGTACTCTCATATGTTAAAACATTCACAGACAATGTAACAGTGAATAAGTGCATCAGTAATCAGTAATCGTAAACCCTGGATGTCAGCAGAGGAACAATCACTTCTGAGAGCCCGAAAGTCCACCTCCACCGAAACAAATACAATGAAGCCAGGGCAAACTTGAGAAAAGGCATTAAGGCAGTTAATCAGAAATACAAACAAAAGCTAGAGAAGTATCTGGAAGATACTAACTCAAGACAGGTGCGGCAGGGGCCATAACACCTAACAACTATAAGAGCAATATGAAAAAAATAGCCAGCGCTAATGCCCTGCTAGTAGAGGAGCTAAATAGATTCTTCTCCTGCTTTGGGGTCAAAAGATCAGTCTCTGTGGCTCTAGCCCAAAGGCCCTCTGACCTCCAGCCACTCACCTTGGATGAACATCAAATGAGAGCTGTACTGAAGGCTGTAAATTCCAACAAAGCTGCAGGTCCAGATGAAGTGTTGGGGAAAGTGGTAAAAACCTGTGCTGACCAATTAACAGGAGTTCTGACAAGGATTTTTAACATCTCCCTAGAGGCTAGAGTCCCATTATGCTTGAAATCAGCCACAATTATCCCATCCATAAATAGCTTGAATGGCTATAGACCCATTGCACTGACATCTATAGTGATGAAGTGCTTTGAGAGACTGCTCCTACAACACCTCAGGTTCTGTCTTCCACCAAATTTTGATCAACACCAGTTTGCTTATAGAAGCAACAGGTAACAGGGGACACCATTACCACTGCTCTACATATTGCACTGAGCCACCTTGAGAAATCTGGGGATTATGTCAGAATGTTTTTTATAGACTATAGCTTGGTCTTTAACACCATCTTACCAGGCATTCTCATTGAAAAGTTGACTGACCTGAATTTCCCTCCCCTCACTTGTGAATGGATCAAAGACTTCCTGACGGATCGTCCATAAACAGTAAGGGTTGGGTCCTTTACATCTTCCATACTGAAGCTCAGCACAGGCTCCCTTCAGGGCTGTGTGCTCAGCCCCTACCTGTACTCGCTGTATACATATGATTGCATATCCTCTGATCCATCCAACGTCATAATAAAGTTTGCAGATGACACAATGGTGTTGGGTCTCATAACTGGAGGGGACGAATCAGCATATAGGGAAGAAGTCCAGAAGGTATCCGCATGGTACTCAAGAAACAACTTACATCTAAATACTAATAAGACAAAGGAGATGGTGCTAGATTTCCAGAAGCACAGAGAGGAACCTGCCCCACTGTATATCAAGGGGGGCTGTGTGGAGAGGGTTTCCTCTTTTAAATTATTGGGAGTGCTTATTAGTCAAGATTTCACCTGGAAAAACAACACGTCTCTGCTGATTGGAAAGGTCCAACAGAGACTTCATTTCCTTAGAGTCCTGTGAAAAAATCAGATGGAACAACAGCTGATGACCTCTTTCTATCGGGCCACCATAGAAAGTGTCCTCACATATTGTATTACAGTATGGTATGGTATGCGGACAGGAAGGCACTACAGAGAGTGATCAATTCGGCACAAGAAACCAATGGTTGCCCCCTGACACGACTGGATGACATCGTCAGATCTCACTGCTTTAGCAGAGTAAGGAAGATACTCAGAGATGATTCATATCCTGGTCAGTGTCTCTTTGCACTTCTACCAGAAGACATCAAAGTATAGCCAGCCGAACAAACAGGTTTAAAGATAGTTTCTATCCTTGGGCTGTGAAACTTTTAAATACAACCACAATCACTGCATGCACATGCTAGTTTTTTTCTTTTTCTTTCTTTTTTCGTTTCTGCTATAATTTTGCACTAGTGAGCTTAAAACCAATTTTGTTGTATTTAAGTACAATGACAATAAAGATGCCTAGGAATACTGTAGACAGTTAAGAAAACAAACAATTGGACCATTGAACTTTGGACACATTATGCAAAAACCTAGCTCTTGGGAGAAGGCTCTAATGCTGAGAAAGATGGTGGGACATAAAAAGGATGATCAGCAGCAAAGTAGAGAGTTACAATAGGGATGGGTATACTGTTGGAAGAGCCAAAACATCTAGTTAGTTATGTTAATAATGAAGAAAATCTACTATGAAGTGGGTTAAAATTGGTGACTCGCTAGCATGCATTATCAATAGGAAACGCTATACCATTCTGTACAAAGGGCTGTCTAATCTCTTCTTAAAAACCTCCACTGATGGAGCATCCACAACTTCTGAAGGCAACTCATTCCATTGGTTAACTATTCTCACTGTCAGGCAATTTATCCTTAGTTCTAGCTTCTCTCCTTGATTAGTTTCCATCCATAGCTTTTTGACTGTTGTCTGGTGCTTTGGAAAATAGATCTTTGTTGAACTTCACTTCACACTTTCCAGAGTCTCAATATCTTTTTGATATTGTGGTGATGAAAATGGGATGCAATATTCCAAGGCCTTAATAAATGACACTAATACTTCATGTGATCTTGATTCTAGCCCTCTGTTGATGCAGCCTAGGATTGCATTGGCTTTTTTGGTGGCTATAGCACACTGCTGGATTATATTTAAATGATTGTCCACTAGATTCCAAGATCCAACTTGCAGTTACTGCTATCGAGCCAGATTCCACCTATTCTATACCTTTACATTTATGTTTTCTTGCTTAAATGTAAAATCTTTCTTTTCTCACAACTGAATTTCATTTTGTTAGATATGACCCAGTGTTCAAGTCTGTCAAGATCAATCTGGATCTTGAGCCTATGTTCTGAGGTGTTGGATTTTTCTGCTAGCTTGATGTCATCTGAAAATTTGATGCATTCCCCTTCTATTTCCTCATCTAAATTGTTTATTAAGATATTGAAGAATAGTGGACCTAAGACTGAACCTTTGATACACCTCTGTTTATTTCCCTCCATTTAGATGCAGTTCCATTAAGGACTACATGTTGAGTGCAGTTTTGTCATCCAATTATGAATCCATCTGGTGGTGATGCTTTCCATCACACATTTTTCTAACTTACTAAGAAGTAGGTTATGGTCTACTTTGTCAAATGCCTTCCTGAAATCCAAGTATACTATCTCCATAGCATTTCACTGGTCCACTAAAACTATGTCAAAGAATGAAATGTGATTTGATTGGCATGATCTGTTTTTGACAAACCCATGTTGGCTTTGGTTATAACTTTGCTTGCTTCTGGTTATTCACATATCTGTTACTTGATTATCTTTTGGAGAATCCTCCCAGGAATTGATGTCAGGCTCATTGGTCTGTAGTTTCCTGAATCCATCCCCCCCCCTTTTTGAAGATGGGAATCAATTCTCTATGACAACTCATAACAGCCAACTCTCCATAGGCCAACTCACCATGGGAAAAAAGTTGCACCAATATCAAAGAAATAGTGAAATAGAATAATGAAGGTGCCAAAAGAGGAACAAAATGAAATGTGAATGACAAAAATTAAAATATTTTAAAAATTATTGTAAATAATTAAATTTAATTGTTGAATTGTCCTGCAGTGTGTTGTCCTAAGCAAATTGGCCATGGTGAATTGTCCAGTGGATGAGTTGGCTGTGATGAGTTGGCTGCAGTGAATTGGTTGTGGTGAGTTGACCATAGTGAGTGGGCCGTGGAGAGTTGGCTGCAGTGAGTTGGCTGCAGCGAGTTGGTTGAGCTGAGTTGTCCTAATCTCTCTGGTACTTGCCCCATTGCTCCAGGATCTTTGAAAAATTTGATTCAATGGTTCTGAGATCACATCTGCCAGCTCCTTCAGAACTCTGAGATGTAATCCATTTGCTGCTCATTATTTGAATTCATCTAGAGTAGACAGGTGTTCTCTTGTCATCTTCTTGCTTGTTTTGACTTGCATTTCTAGCCTATATTTTACAGTTCTATTTTTGTTAGGTTGTGCCATTTTTTCTTTTGCATGAAAACAGATGCAAATAATGAATTAAGCAGCTATGCTTTCTCCCTGCTGCTTATCACTTCCTTGCCTTCTTCTCCATTAGTGGATCAATTAGTGAAAGCATATTGCATTGATGAGGCCACATTTGGAATGCTGTATCCAGTTCTTGTCACTAAAATATGTTTGTTAGCCAATTATAGATTCATTTGGTTATGATGCTGTCTATCCCAAATTTATCTAACTTTCCTGGTTCATTCTCATCTTTTTCCAATAAGATAATCAATTAGAAATGAGAGATGCCTGGGAATATGGTAGTGAATTCCATACCAGAAGAGTCAATCCCATGTTACTTACTACATGACAGGATGTTAAAATAAACACCAATCAACATTTTAAAGTTGTAAAACTTAGTTAGGCTAAGTAATTTTACTTAATACTTCCAAGAATAGATAAAGAATAAGAATTGAGATGCCATTTTTCCTTGAGGTATTCCAGACAGAGTGGACACCATTGATTTCATCTGAAAATTCAGACCTGGACTACATTAATTAACTAACTTTTGTAAAATATGCAGGCCATACAGACCCAAAACCCATTAAAAGAAATGTTTGTTTAATATTCTTGGGTCCCAATTTTTATCTGCTGAATTTACAAATGAGACAGATACAGTCTACTTCTGTCTTGGGCTATCTCAATAATTATTTTTCTTTTAAATTTGTAAGATCTGTAGAGAAAATAGGTAAGCTGGCTCATAATAGTTAGAATGTTATTTTGCTTCTGCATATATATCTCTCTGGTGTTGGAATGAGCAGGTTCCTTTTCTCCAATTTCATGTTAAAAATATTTTAAAATTCACCCATTTCTTCCACTAACTTTTTAGAGTAATTGCTGATTGGTTTAAATGATGATCTTATGGGAGGGAATTTTACTTCTTCTGTTAGTTATCTTATTTTCAGCTAAAAAAATTAATATATTTAAACTTATTTTCTTTCTTAGAAATTGATAATTCTTTTATAGTTCATACTATACTGATTATTGCTTGTGATATTGATTTATCATTTTGTTTTTCTTAAAAATACATAAAACTGTTTTTGTTCTTGAAATAATTTATCGTGGAATTGTTTGGAGGGTATCAGAAGAGAATTTTGCAGAACAAAATAAATGCAAAGAAACATACCATGCTCTATTTAGAAGAAATCTTTATCAATGTTGTGTACTTGAATTACAACCGGCCAGTGTCACTCAAGCCGGATGAGGGCTTTTCATTTGCTGAAACGCGGAGGCGTTCCGGTGGGAGAATGGCAGCATTCTAATTGGTTATTGGTTTGACAGCTACCATATAAATAGCTGTTAAACCAAGGGGTTCTGAATTGTATTTTTGTATTGTATTTAGTTTATTTGTATGCTGCCCTTCTCCAGGAGGGACTCAGGGCGGCGAACAACTCAGGGGGGGGGAGGGAACATAAATACAGTACACATGATTAAAATACATGAAAATCACACAGCCATACAAGTCGAGAGGGGAGGGGAACTCATCAACCACAGGCCTGCTGGCACAGCCAGGTTTTGACAGCTTTCCGGAAGGCCTGGAGAGAGGTGAGGGTCTGAAGTTTTTTGCCAAATTGGACATGGCACAGGTGTATCAGCAGGTGTATCAGGTGCTGATGATGCCTCTGCCAATGCTCAAACTATTGGCATGCACAAAGGTGCTTTTCTCTGCAAAAGATTGCAATTTGGGATTTGTATTGCCCCTGGTCTATTTCAAAGTCTTGTGGAGTGGCTGTGTAGTATTTTAGGGTCCCAAAGCTGAAGATGAAAGAAAGTAATCCACGCACGGATAGCTGAACCAACAGAAATTTATTGAGCAAAACAGTTCATGGATAGCAGAATCAACAGCATGAAGCATTCTATGGATAGCAGAATCAACAGCAAAATTATTAATCATGAAACATCATTCTTATAGTGTTTGCAGCTTCTTAGTTATCACCTACTTTATGTGTTATATCATTATTGGTTAACAAGTCTCCAAGGCACAATAATTGGTTAGTCATTACATCATTGGTGTTCGTGAGAATGTGGATGTCTCACACACTGAATGAATCAAGTGTTATCATTCAAATGAGTAAAATGTTACAGCTTTACTTTGTATCATCCCGTGTCCTTGTTCATTCCTGGGAAACATACTGCAAGCAAAGAATAGCTGACAAGCAAAGAATTTTCTGCAGATTGTTGCAGTTTGTACTTACATGTGTAACCTCAGTTCTAAGGACCATCCAGATGATTCACTGTAAAAACCCTACAGAGCGGCTGCTCCAGGGACTTGACAGGGTAGTCCCGTATTTTGATGACATATAGATCACTGCTACTTGCATATCTGACCTTATCATCAAAATACAGGCTGTCCTCCTTCATTTCAGAAAGGCGTGACTGAGACTCAAGAAGAGAAAATGTCAGTTAGGGGTTCTCTCAGTGGAATTCCTGTGGTTTTCTTGCGGGGGATCAGCTGACACCATCCATACTCTCACCCCGCATGCTCCGATGGTCTGAAATCCTAGCAGGGTACTCCTACCAATTGGAATATCAGCCAGGGAAACAGGTAGGGCATGCATATGTGTTAAGTCGCTGCCCACTGCGTTTGCAGGTACAGGACCCAGCACCTACTTCCCTGGTATTAGCGGTAGATGACATGGAACTGCCATTCACCGCGCCATGGATATAGCAACTTCTACTACCAGGGATACTGTGCTCTCCAGAGTGTTAGAATGGAGCCTTAGGGAGTAGCTGGTAGAACCTCTGACTGAAGATTTCCTGCCCTATAGCTGGAGGAGAACGGAGTTATCTGCTTTAAGGGATTGTGTGCTGTGGGACAACCGAGTTGTAATTCCCATAGCACTCCACTCTCAGGTATTACAAAGGTTTCATGAGGGCCAACTGGCCATATGCCGCATGAAGGCCCTGGGCCGCAGCTGCATCTGGTGGCCCGGGTTGAATGATGTGATCAAACAGTGGGTGGGACAGTGTGTAGATTGTCAAAGTTCCAGGCCCACTCCCCCCACTGCGTTACCAAGAGAATGGGAGCAGCTGTCCATCCCTTGGTCTCGACTCCATTTCAATTTCACAGGCCCTATACAAGGGACTTATATTATGATCATAGTAGATGCATTTTCTAAATGGGTTGAAATTATACCCATGGCATCTACTACGGCTGAAGCCTCTATAAGGGTCCTACAGAAATTGTTCGCTTGTCATGGGTTGCCTGATATAGTAGTTTTGGACAACAGATCACAATGGACTGCGGCCGCTTTCCAAGCATTCCTGGCTTCCCTGGGGGGGTCCAACAGGCTTTAACAGCCCCATTCTACCCCATGAACAATGGCCAAGTGGAACAGGCCATCCACTCTGCTAAAGAGGCATTATAGAGAATGGGGACAGGGTTTTTGCATGACAAAATAACCAGATATTTGCTGTTCCAACATTCTACCCCCTGCCCTATAACTAACCAGAGCCCCGCCGAGTTTTTGATGGGGAGGAAGCTCTGGACCACACTTGACAGGTTGCACCAAATTATGGTATTCCACAACATCCATTAAGGCCTATCTTAGATAGGGTGTTTGAAAAAGGGGGCCTTGTATATGCACAAAACTTTGCTGGAGCACCTAAATGGCTTCCAGGCACAATAACTGAAATAACAGGACCCTGTTCTTCTGAATGACAGTCGTCTGTGGCGGCACCACGTTGACCATTTGCATCGCCACTATACATCTGGAGACTGGGAAGAGAAGGCGGACCGGCCCAACAATGAAAAAACCTATGCTGCCTGCTGGCCAAGCCATTCCACAATGCCAAACCCCTCCCAAGCTCCGCCCATCAAATGATCATTGGCTGACTTACCTGTGGATCCACATCTGCAAGGTGGGGCAGAGTCGCCGAGGCCATCCAAGGACCGTCATGCTTCTGTGGGGGAGGATGGTCCGGTCTTTCTTCCTGCTCCAATGCCAGCACCAAAATTGTGTCGGTCCGGAAGGGTTAGGCATCGACTCACCTACCTTTCCAACTACACTTGCACAACTTGGGGAAAAGAAGTGTTGTGTACTCGAGTTATGAACAGCCAGTGTCACTCAAGCCAGATGAGGGTTTTCATTGGCTCAAACGTGGAGGCATTCTGGCGGGAGAATGGCAGCATTCTAATTGGTTAATGGTTTGACAGCTACCATAAAAATAGCTGTCAAACCAAGGAGTTCTGTTCTGTAGTGTTAATGTTCCGAGTTAATAAAGACTGTTGAATGCAGAATAGCCTCAGTCGTTTATCACTACCACAGAGAATCTAATAAACAACAGCTCAATTCTTATTATTTTTTGAATCCCTCTTGCAGCATTTTCTCTTCTGTCTCCTTTTAGTGTGGAATTCTAACATTCTTGTTTTGACATTAGGTAAACCTAGTCTAGCCTATTAAACTAATCTTCTTGCCATGTAAATCTGAGCTTCTCCCTTATTATTCCTTAATCCTTTGAGTGATCATTCAGTTATTTGAGCTAATTGGCAAGGTTTAAGCTGAGGCACAAACAACAAAATGGATGTGCTGAAGCAAAGCAAAGATTTTATTGTATCTATTTACATTTTATTTATTGAACTAATATACTGAATTTTACCAATTACACACTGCTATTGTTGCAAATATATATTTACAAGGAACCATTAAAGTGGTAAACCGGGTAATTACTGATAGGATAGAAAATTACCAATTTATTCCCGATTTATTCTCAGTGTGCTACCTCCCTAATGGGCATAAACTGCTGACAGTAGCACATGGATTTTTATTAAGAAAACTTCCAATTTTGAGCAAGTATAGATTATACAACTATAAGTCAGAGCACATGGAAATGATACCTGAGCATTCTTGTTGAATTGAAAGAGAAAATTGATCATAATACACTTTCTTTTTTCTGACCAGTACCACTTTCACAGGATATAGAATACTGTTCTATTCTCATAGATCTCTGAAATTAAAAAAAAAACCCCTTCAAGGGAAGTGGAGAGATGAGGGGAGAGAGGGAAGTGGAGTAGAGTGGAGCAGGGCAGAGGATAGGAGGAGAGAAAAGTCAAGGGGAGAAGGAAGGAGAAGGAGGAAGAGGAAGAGGGAAGTAGAGAGGGGAAAGGAGAGAAGGAAATGGATGAGAGGAGAGGAGTAGGAGAGAGGGAAGGAGAGGGGAGAGGAGAAGAGGAAAAGGGAGGAGAAGGAAGCAGAAGAGAGGAGAGAAGAGAAAGAAGAGAGATAAATATATAGAATGTTATGACACAATTATGAAAATAATGCCTATAATTATGATGTACAATATAATGTATTTAAAAGAGATTATAAATGTATGATTAAGAGAATATTGGTTATAAACAAATCTTATTCTTTTTTTGACAAATTAACTAAATTAATGGACCAGTGAAATGCTGTGGACATAGTATATTTGGATTTTAATAAGACATTTGACAAAGTAAACCACAACCTTACTTCTTAGTAAATTACAAAAATGTAGGATAGACAGCATCATCACCAGATGAATTTGTAACTGACTGAAAAATGGCACTCATATCTTACATGTAACTCCCTCAAGATATTGTACACACTGGAGGCATTTAAATGTTTAAGGAAATAGGATTGAAAATAACTTTTCCTGAGTTGTTAAGGAATCCTGAAATAAGGAAAATTCTGAAGTACTGAAGCTTATGAACTCAGAATGATTGACACTGATAGGACATTCACACATACAGTATATTGATGAACAGTTAATTTTGAATATTTACAGTACTACAAAGGATGTAATTTGAAAGGACAGAGAAACAACAGAAAGAATCATAATATAGGTAGACTTCACTTACTGACAGTCTCAGACAGCAACCCTTTAAAGTTACAACGTGGCTGAAAAATAATTTTATAATTAAGATTCATAGTTATGATTTTTGCAGAATCTCTCAGTCTGTCACATGTTTGCTATTACAGTCAACCAGTACACATTGTCCTATGCCTGTTCTTCCTTCCCCCCTTTTTTATCTACTCACAACACAGAGGGCTTGCCTAAACAAACACTTTAGGCAACATATCCTATGCCTGATCCATTTATTTTCTTTCCACTCACCTTTCTGAGAGAGATATTGGAGAGCAAGGCATTAAAGCAAGTAAGTAAGCAAGCAGAAAATGGGACATATGTATCAAGTGTTCTTAACATGTATATCTGATACATATATCTCTAGTGTTCACTGTTTGCCTATTGCTCTTATGGTTGGGAGTCATGAGCACACTAGACAAAAAAACAGTACTAGCATATCCTTTTCAATGAGTATTTTCGATTGTATATATATATTCTATTTTCTACCTACTCTCTAGCAATTCCTTCCTGTCCAATGAATGCAAATATAAACTTTAATTTTGTTTTTGTCATGGAATGTGCACTAACAACACCAGAGGGGGAGGATTTTGCTAATTCAGAACTTTCCCAGAAAGAGACCCAGATCAAGAGACTGGAGGGGCAGGTGGCGAAAAGTTCAGGGTAACAATACCCTAGAAGATCTCAGAATATATTTAGTAGCTTAGGTGATTATACGTTTGCCAAATAAGAGATTGGAGTTAATTGGATCACTGTCTCATCCCTGTCCTTGAGTCTGATACTTCTTGCTACTGTAAATATCCCAACTATAGAACAAGCATTCAAAAATGCAGGGAAAAGGAAAGTTAAACTAAAATTGGAACCACAATCTTAATTATCTGATTTTTGCACTTAGCAATCAAGTTGTTGGTCTCTATTGTGGTCCTTAAACTAAGACTATGTGTATGAGATTCAGCCAGCTAAAATATGCTGTATCCTTTAATGTGTAGTATATATATATATATGGTATTAAAGGACGCAATGTCCATAACTGTGTTCATTTCCGGACATAAATATTATAGTGAGAGAGAAGTTTCTGGCCAAAGAATAGTACAATTCCTGGAATAACTAATGAAAACAACTGATTTATTTGCTTTATCAGCAAATGCACACCTCAGTAGAGTTCCTCAGCAATATATTTAAAAAATATGGAAAGAAATTAAGGTTATACAATATTAGGCAAAGTAATATCTTAAAATTTGAGTAGGAATAGCTATTCACTTCTATGTAGAAAATTCCTTGAACAATCACTTCAACTTTTCTAGCAATAAAGAATCTAAAATGATCTTCATTGACTTAAAAAGCACCACTGATCAGGAATACTGTGTTTCAAGGTGTAGGAAGTTATCACCCAGCCCTCTCCCAGAAAAATGAAATATCGTAGGAAATATTGAAAAGGCAGAATATTATATTTCCCTGGATGTGAAAAGGAAGAAACATGTTTTAAGAGAGAATAGCTCCCTGTAGCTTCCTGCCCCCACCCACTTTGTCAATGGGCCATTAAGCTAGTCCCTTTACATAATAAAGAGTTCTCCCTTTCAGCTCCAGGGGGATGGGATTAAGGCATGATAATATTGGCCTTTTACCCAACTCACCACATAGCATCTGAGAACTCAACCAAACCTGGATTCAAAATGCAGCCTAGAGAGTTGCCCCTGCATGGCCCCATGGGAGTCTGATAACCAATCAGTATACAAGCTCAAGATCAAAGGCCAGAAAGGGCATAAAACCAGGGACTCAGCATCTCAGCCTTCCCTTCTCTTTTCTCCACCAACATTGACGCATGAGATCACCTTTTCTGTTCCGGATTCAAGCTATGTGGTCCTGTCCACCAATAAACCATCTTTCCAAGCAGCCTCCATGTCTCCAGTGCCTTTTCCCCCACTTGGAGCCAAACCCAGAAGGACATTTCTTTCATAAAAGGGAAAGAGTAGATTAAAATTGTTGACTATGTAGATAAATCTAAAAATATTTTTTTAAAAATACCAAAAAATAAGAAAGACTATTGAAAAGAACTATTAAGTAAAGTTGGGAAACACCCAATATTAGTTTGTAAAGAGACTCTTCAAATCATATAAAACAAAAACATAGCACATGTTTGCAAATTTTTAAAACAACCTTATGTTTTTCTGGGATTTTCAGAGGCTATGGAAAAGAATTCACATATTCACAAATGTTCCCTGGGAGAAAAAAAAATATGAATCTTACTATTTTGATTTGATTGGAGACAACTTCTCCATCTCTATGTAATACAAAAAAGTATGAGTAACAGAGAGATATTGACAATAATATTCTAAACTCAGAAAAAACAATAAGGTATCAGAAATTAGAATGGACTTATAAACACTGAGCAGAACTTAACAACTTTCATGGAGAGCTGTATTGCAATGTCGTAAATTGGAAGAAAACATCTTCTAATTCTGACCAATTAGGCAGCAGGTATAAGCAGTGAGGATATAAGCTCTGGGCACAAAGCAGAATAAATGCCACACACAATAAAGGAATAGCAAAGTGAAATGTGTACTACTGAATCAAGGGCTGCCAACAACAAAGTACTTTGCATAAGGAATGTTATTAAATATTGTCACCATATTTATGAGGATCTGTCATTAAACTTAGCTGGTATGAGATAATGCTGTAAGAATGTGTTATAAAGTTCCTTGAAACAGTAGGGAAGAATATTGAAGCTGCACATCCCTATCAAGAAATATTTGTTCTTCTTCCACAGTCCAAGTTAGATTAGAACAAGGGCAAAGAATCTATAAAAAGAAAAGTATTTAGCAGTGGAATTGAACTTACTAATGACCATATTGAGCTGAGGTAGTGAACTATTCCAGAAGGTTTGCCTTAATCAAAAATTTAAGCACTAGATTCTCAAATAAGCTGCTACAATTCTATTCAAAGAAAATCACTCATGGTAAGGCAAGTCATTTGTTGGAAAAAAATCTAATGCATTCTGGACAATTATTTCTAGGTGAGATTTATTGGAAGAAATACAGAACTGAGAACCAAGCTACAGA
This sequence comes from Thamnophis elegans, assembly GCF_009769535.1. NCBI lineage: Eukaryota > Metazoa > Chordata > Lepidosauria > Squamata > Natricidae > Thamnophis > Thamnophis elegans. The sequence goes on along the minus strand of NC_045558.1, from coordinate 80,815,646 downwards.
AAACTTAACACTTTTGTACTGAACAGTATAATAGCAGTAGGAACTGAAATACTCCCACCGCACCTGGCATATCTGTTGACTTAATTGAATGTTTCCTCAGCAGAAACAGTAAATTTATGGGTTCAATATATCCAGGAGGTAGAGGGTTGGGTAAGTATTTAAATACCTTTATTTGCTCAATTAGGCAGGCATTAAATTTCCCACTTAAAATAGTAGTATTGCTTTGTGAAAATAGTGCCTTTTAAAAAAGTAGTTTAGTTTCAGCTCCTCAATGTGGCTAGTGCCTAAAAGATATAATGAAGGGTTATATCACCTTAGGTTAAAGAATAAATGAATATGTTATTAACAGAGAAGCAAGGAGATTAAACTGTAATTTAAAGGATGAAGGTGAAATTCATGTTTAGATAGAGCTTGCACGATTTGGTTAACATAAAAGCCGATTAGAAGGAGAACAAGAATATTTTTTTGCTTGATAATATTTTGCACAACACTTTAAGTTTTCTGTTTGGTCAAAATACTATATCTAGCTGCTAATGGACTTTGGCTGATTAGAAATATCTAATTTGGGCCATATGTGTTTATTATAGGGGTGAAAACTATCAGGATATATCAGATCTGTAAATTAGGCTGGAAAACTCCAGAAAAACCCTGCAAGCCAAAACCTAACCAGTAATCTTATCCTTCTGGTTTAGGCATAATTTAATTCGTATGGGGCTACTATCATTCATTCTGTTGAATAAATTTAAATCCAAATAAATTTTTTTGATGAGCATTACAAGTCCATTGGAATACAAACCGGGTAAGATAACTTTCTCTATTTTTAGGACTTGAAAGGGTTGTAAAATTAATTAGACAATGGCTAGAAAATATTGAAATGCATAATAATCCAAATCATAATGATCTGTTTCTCATAAGATTTAATGCAAATCACAAGATTGTCTCAGCAAACATTTACATTCTAACACCTATCCTGGGTACTTGAGAGACCGCCTACTGCCGATTACCTCCACTAGGCCAATAAGATCCCATAGATTAGGCCTCCTCCGAATCCCATCAGCCGGTCAATGTCGACTGGCAACTACCCGGAGGAGAGCCTTCTCGGTGGCTGCTCCGACCCTTTGGAACGAACTCCCCGTGGAGATTTGTACCCTCACCACCCTCCAGACCTTCCGCGTAGCCCTTAAAACCTGGCTGTCCCGACAGGCCTGGGGCTAAAGACTTCAACCCCACTCGAATAGTATGACTGTTGCGCTTTTTAATGATGTATTGTCTTCATGTTTGTAACTTGTTTGTCCTTCCCTCCCCTTGAATTGTGAGCCGCCCTGAGTCCCCTCAGGGAAAAGGGCGGCATACAAATAAAATAATCTAATCTAATCCTAAGAACCAATGAGTTTTTACAGGCTTTTCAATGCTTTCTCAGGAGCAATGGGTTGCTGGCTGATAAGACTTAACCTTTACATTCTTTTAAAATAATATTAAATGTATACAAATAAATATGGGGAATATTTTAAAGTTAAAGACATCCATGTCATATTAAGTTATATCCTGAAACATTGTAATTTGATCATTTTTAAGGAGTTATGATTGAATTTGACTGAAAGAGTAGTTTGTTTGTTTGAAGGTTCTAGCAGGGGAGCGCAGCGCACTCCTCCTATCTGGGATGGTCATCCTCTTCCACCGAGCGTGCAGCTTCTGGAGGGACGCACATGAAGCGGTGAGGGAGGAAAGGGACACCCGCCTAGCCAGCCAGATCAGCCGAATGAACACTGGCGATCAATGGGGTGACAGATGTCGCAGCCAGATCGCCGTCACATAGTAATATTAGTAAAATTAAGGAATGGATTCAAGAGGTGTGATTTATTTTTGAAAATATAATTTTATCTATTAAAAAAACCTCAGTATGCTTTTCTGAGGCATATATATTTTGTAATAGACAATTAATTATGATTTTCCTAAGGTAGACTTACCAGTCTATTTTACATTTACATTTAATATGTATTTCCTCCTTTCTCTTCATTGTTTGCTTGCTAGTGCTAATTTATTTCTTTTTGTATTTCTTTCCTGCATCTAAATCTTTGTATTATGCTATTTAAATTTCAGTCTATAGGAAAAAAAATCTATAGGAAAAAAATAAATCCTCAATTTATTTTTATCCATATGTGTACAAAAAATGTTGAATCACCAATCTAAAATTTGTCAATGGACTAGTGTAGCTATCGGTACACTACACTTATTGATCAGTTTATTATAACTTGTGCATAAGGTTGTTTGTAATACATTTCCATTAAATAAAACTCCTCATTTGATTAAGAAAATTAACTAGGACCAAACAATAATAGTACAGTGGAGTGAATTCTGTCTCAAACTATAATCAGAATATCAATTAATAAATTACCTAATGCTTCTCTGCTTTTAATAAATTCAGACTGAATTTTGTCTAGTAAAAACCTAGCTGAGGGCAGAATGGTCAAAAAACCAAGACATGGGTAAAAGTCAACAACAGGAGTACAGCCAGTTTTATCTAGATAAGATAGCAGGCTTTGTAGGTTTACTATGTTCCTTGGCTTTAACTTTAGGACTTTTATAACCAGTCTTTGGTTCACTGATTACTTATTTAGTGTCTATTACAGATATAACAGTAATAAATGGTTGGAAAGACTAGTAAAAAGTCATTTTTTGACCAATGCATGTACTTATATCCACATTTCCGCCCCTGACAACAACACATACTGGAATGAGAAATATGCTGGTATTGCTACATGAGAAAACTAAATGAATAAGAAGAACCATCAATCTTCACAGGGCCTTTCTTTTTCTGTCTCTACCAATCATATGAGATGCTTAGTGACTGATTTGCTTAGTGACTAATTTGCTGGGACAAATATCAGTGGTTAAGCAAGAAGCACCTATAGGGTTTTTTTCTGCTTTGGGGTAATTTTGCTCTTGTCTGTAATGGTCACTGAACCTCCTGATTTCTCAGATTCTTCCCTAAGTTCTTCCCTGAGGAATACTTTCAGGTGAAACTCAGAGACAAGCCCAATACAGGTTTCTTACCAAAAGGCCTGAGAAAATATTCTGTTTTCAATTCTTAAATTTATTTGCACCCTATCTCTCCATAGGGCAACTTTAGGCAGCATATATATTTCCCTCATCCTTTCACTCAGACCTATAACTACTGTTAATATTTAAAGGAATTGAAACATAGTAATACTTTTTAACATCTGTTACACCCCATAATCATATTAAATCCCAATGGGCTACATAGAAAAATATATTGAGAACTGCTTAAACTATCATCCAGCAGTAATAATTATCATAGGAGAAAGCCTACGTGAACAAATTCTTTAACTGCATTACAAATATTTCTTGAATATCTATACACTACTAAAACTCCATTTATTTATAATCTCCCACTGAGTAAAATTGAAAGCTATAGGGTAACAATTGTTGATCCAAAGTAAGAATCCCATTTGATAATGGGCTAACATCTAAAATGCTGGGACCCATGGTTCCCAAGGGAATAAAATTTGGTAAAGTGTTTGCCTAAGTAGTACTATGCCTTCCAACTACATACAGTATCCCAAAAACCTATAGGCTGCTCATTGGAAGAAAAGATGCAATGGTATATTCCCACCCTCTTTCCTGCCTCTCTCCAGCTGCCATGCCCAATCAATTGGCAGCAAGGCCCTGTGGGTGAGCAGTAATTGGCTGCTTTGGAACTGAGATTGAAATTTAAAATCTCTTAATGGCAGTGGGAATTGAGGGAAGGACAAGGGAGCAATTTGGATGCCTATGACAAGATAGAGCTGACTGGGCACATTGGTGATCGATTGGCAGCCCCCTTTTCCCTGTGAGAAGGGGGTCCTTAGGGGAAATACAAGATGGAAAGTGAGGGTGCAGTTTTCTTTGCAGTCTGCAACTTCCTTTATTCTCCAGGCCCCTGACAAAATGGCTCATCCAAGGTGGAATGATTTCCAATGGTCCCTGAAAGCTTTCTACAAGCAAAGTCAACTGGTCATGGATTTGTCTATTGAAAAATTAGAAAGAAGTTGGACATTAGGCTAAAACATTAAATGTTATAGTAAGGAATAATAAATACTGTACATTCTCTTCACCATGACTCCCTCCTCATGATTCTATCTGAGTTAAAGTTGGTCAAGAAATAATGTATCACTTAATTTTATTCTGCTTTATCACCGTTTTTCTTAACCTTTATACAAATTACAACAATAAACACTAATAAAAACTAAAAATGAAAGAATAAAAATAAAAATGGAAGCTGCAGGGAAGAAAAAATAGAAAAATAACAATATGGCAAAAAGATTAGAATCCTCTGTGAATGGCTTGTGTAGTTACTGAATGTCTAGTTACAAATATTCCTTGGGTATACAACTATTCTTCTCTTTCCAGAGCAGTAAAAGGTAGAATTTGCAATTTCATAGTATTATTTGTAAGGCAAATGCCAACAGGTAGGAGCTATGCATGCTCAATGATCCCATAGATGTATAGATCGTTATCCAAAGAAACATAGAATATACCTTTTGGAAATGACACAAACAATTCAGTTTGATTTCTGACTGGTGTCTTGCAACACAGCACTTTTTCTATCTGATTTTGAGATGGAACATTAACAAAACATTGATTATCACTAAGTAGCATTTGTGAATAAGTAAGTAAGAAAGAAAGAACAAGGAAAATTTTATTCTGGCCTTAGAAAATCAGAAATTAATTATCTAAGACTGATGGACTGAAAGAAATGAAAGACCTTTACATACTATGCCTAGATCCGTAGCTTTCAGGTGGTGTTCAAGGACAGGCTCATGTAGAGCACATTATAACTTGCAAGCTGATCCAAGCAGAGTTGACTGTAAGGAGGCTAGTTTTGTCTAAGAACAATAAACCAAAAAATGTCAAAAGCAGCACCAATAGATATATGACAGGTGTTCTGACCCCCCCTCAGTCTGGTGAGCAACGCCAACACAAGCTTACTGTTAGCCATGCTTTATTCACAGTAATTACTCTCAGAGTAATTGGCAGCAACCCAGACTCCCATAGATAAGAGATACAATACACACAAGAACTTCTCCAGTTTGGTATGAATGGTTGTGTCCTGCAAAAGGCCTCCTCCCAAAGTCTCTTCGTATATACTCTCTTGGGGGGAGCCAAACCACAACTATCTGGGCTTGCTTATATCTAATGAGTCTGTCTCTGTAATTGCTGCCTCCGTTTCTCTGCCCTCCTCTGTCTGGTGTCAGGGACAAACTCCCTTTGATCTTCACCACTGCTCCAATGCCTGACATCAGGGACAAACTCCCTTTGATCTTCACCACTGCTCCATGCCTCAAGTGCCTCTTGGTGGCCAACCAGCTTCTCTGGTTCCTGCTCGGATTCTGAATCCTGCCCAGGATCCTCCACATCTTCCAGAGCCGACTCATAGGGTCCCATCGGCAGCTCCAACGGCTCCTGCTGGGCCACAACGGATAGGTATGCAAGTCAAAATAGACAAGCAATTAGAAAAAGAAAACGTAGGCATACTAGATGAATACTGAACCATATCTTTCATAGATCCTGTAGAACAAGGAACTACAGAACACTGGAAAAGAGCTGATGTAGTTCCAATATACAAAAAGGAGAAAATAGATCTAGGTAACTATAGTCAAATCAGCTTGATGACATTGCCCTGGAAAATCCTGGAAATGATAATCAAGCACTAGTTTTGTGTGTGCCTAGAAATGAACACAGCAATTAATAGATGCCACCATGAGTTGGTTAAAAACAAATCATGGCAGACAAACCTTATTGTGTTTTTTAAAATAAAGTGACTAAATTAGTGAATCAGGATAACGCTGTTGACAAACCATACTTCAGTAAGGCATTTGACAAAGTAGACCACAACCCTACTTTTCAAAAAGACTTTTTAAACTCTATGTGACTTTTAGTCTGGCCATCTGTGAACAGTTTCTAAACAATCTGTCTAGAGCCTTGTAAAATATTCATAAAGTTATATAACTTCATGCATTCTCTGTCACAGAATCATTCAAGCTATGTTGTTCCAGAGAATGCACACAGGTATTCTAGTACAAGGAAGAATGGAACAAAATTCCTTTCCCCAAGCAAATGTCTCCTGGTTTTTCCTTCTGGTGATAATGACTCTGCTGATTTTTAGCTCTCCAACACTTTATCTATATTACATGGTATTTAGGCATTTGGTACTGTGTTTTTGTTTTTCCTATCTCCTCAAATTTAGGAATACTTGCTCAAATTATTTTTGCAATACTCAAAGGTTTCAGCCATCATAAATGTCCAAAACTTGGCTAACAGCCTGACCAGTCTTGCCATTTTTCTAACCAGCTAGATTTTTCTCTTTCCAGACTGACAATCTTATCACATGTTTCTAAAGTTACTGAGCATGTAACAGTGTTGGCTAACCTTTTCGACCCCTGCCTGCCTATTCTGGCTGGCAGCTCTGCTCCCCTCTGGTTCCCATTGGGGTAGGGAACATCCCCACCATGACAGGGAGAGGAATGTCATCTCCCTCCACTGGAAAGCTGGAGTTCCTTCCTGGCCTTGGAGGTAAGGGGCAGTGGTGTTCCTGGGGCTCGGGTTGGGAGGCCATCAGGCATGAGAGCTTCGCCCCAACTGTGGCTGGGATTGAAATGCACTTCCCTGCACCCCACCACTGAGAACAAGCCAGCGCAGCCTCCCCCCTTCCCAGTTGCTTTCTGGACAACATGACTTTTACCCTTCAGTGGGATAATAAAATTTATGAGACAATTTATTTCACCTACAGCATTTCACCTACAAACCTTTTAAAGATGAAGCCATGAAAACAAAGTCTGTGACACACTGTATCCTACTGTCTCATACTTATACTATAGGTTAACAATTAAAAGCAGGATGTGTTGTGTTATATGAGACAATCCTTCTTTCTATAATTATTTTGTACAGTGATTAATGACTGTTCTAAACTAGTAAATATTTAGAGGTAAAATTGTTTTTATAATGTTTTAAGGTCCAACCTAACAGGCATTTGACAAACTCCAAAATGATTTTCTTAGCATTCTCATTGTAGATTCAAACCTTGGGGACCTGAAACAATATTCTATGGCTTGGAAGACTGATATTTTTTCAAGATAATAACTGTTTTAATATATATTTCTTTCATCTTCTCCCATTTATGTGTTTGGAACATATAAGTACAATATCTGCCTCCACCCCCCAAATCCCAACTGTGATTTTCCTACCTATAAACAAACTAAGCTTGTAAAAACTGGCTGAATACTTTCAGCTACAATGGAAACTAGGTGAATAAAACAGTGCACTGGGTAGCCCAGAAATCTGTCCAAAGGTTATTTTTAGTTACATAGAAAATGTCACAGTTTCAGGGCTTTTGAGAATAGTGCAATCTTTATAAGACAGCTATGTTGCTACTTCCAGTTGGTTTGTTCACTAGGGTCTTAACAAAAGCATAAATTATGTATAGTGAAAGGAAAAATTGTTCCTAAAATGTTTTATATAGATTGTTCTTGTGAAAGTACATACAGATTTCTCAAGATAATGTTACAGATGCTTTTATTCATTGAACTTTAATTAGCATATTCTGTGCAAGCTCTTATTGAACTTGATGTATGAGTTACAAATGCCCCTGAGGGAGCAAACTATCTGAATCCTTTTCAACTTGGATTCAGGCATGTCCGTGGGACTGAAAATTATTGTTTTCTATGGTGGATACCTTTGTTGGGATCTATTAGACTTTTCATTACCAACAAATATATTATTCTTTTGGAATACCTGTGAAGCTTGGAGATTAGGGACACTGTTCTCCAGTGACTTCATTCTATTCCTCCTTTAATGGGTGATTCTTGTCAGTAGTCATAGGGGAGCAGACATCAGTCCTGTGCTCATTTGTGACCATTATTATTTTATTGCTCTGGTTCTTAATGTTAATAGATTGCTTTATTACATTTGGCATTATGTTGTTATATTTAGATTTTATTAATTTTTAACTCTTTTCTTTCCTGGCTGCTCTTAATTTAAAAAAAAGATACAATATAAAATCTGAAAACATACAACAAGTATAAACAATTCAACACAAAAATGGTAGCTGTGAATAAAAAGCAATATATTAACCAACTCAGCTGGGTGGGTTAATGAAAAAATGTATTATTTTCATTTGTTTTTTTCAAGTATTATTACTGTGTTGTTAAATGCAGAACTGTGTGCACTCTATTGTAAGGAGTGGAATGGAATAGAATGGAATGGAATAAAAAAGGAGAAGGAATAGAAGTAGGAGTAGGAGTAGAGTAGAATAGAATAGAATAGAATAATAATATAGATAAATGGTTATCCAATCTCTTTTTGAGTACCCACAACCTCTTAAGGCAAGCTAAAACCTAAACTAACCATAGTTGATTAGATTTAGAAAACCAAATAATAATTAAATCCCTTTGAAATTAATGAGACAAGCTTGGGTGAAGTGAGACTAAAGCATGATTATTCGAAGTAGCCCTGCACCTTTTTTTTTGCTTGTTTGCAATCCAAAAACAAAATTATAGTTTTCATACAGTAAGTTCTCATAATACTAATTGGAGGCAAATTGTCTTTTCAATCTTGAGCTATAAATATTCTCCTTTTTTGGTAAATTGACTTTCCTTTCATTTCTGCACTTATTTATCATAAGCATATATATTTAGCATCTTCAAACCATTGCCAATCTTAACAGGTGGCTCTCCCACTGCAGGCGACATTGAAAGGATGTCTTCCTTCCATGCACAGGAAATGAGAATGCTGTCCTCTAGCGGAATTGCTAATGGGCCCAGCAAAATCTGTGTTGGCTTATTTTTCCAGGGAGGAGAGCCCATATTTCAATACTGGAATAGACACTAATTCTGATTAGCAAACTTTTAAAAAAGCAAAGTATACATTTATAAATCTTTCATGGATTGCAGTCAGCCAATTGGCTCTTGATTCTATTATTGATTATAATTAAAAATATTTTTTCAATAGAACAAGAGAAATAAAGAAGTTTATTTTCAAAGAGAAATATTTCCTTCTTTAACATTTTTAAAATGAAAAGACTCTTTCTTTGATACTTGACTAATATCCATACCTGGCATGATCTAGCTAAAATCGGCATTGTTCTAGAATTAATCAGAATCTCTAGACATATACACACAGACATGTAGGCATGAATGAATAAATAATTATACACAGAGAAAGTGTTAATAGAGATCAAAAAGTATTATCTATAATTTGGTCTAAATAATTTTAATTTCTAATAATTTCTTATACAATTAGAACATGTAAATTGAATAGGCATATTAGTCAGGATGAGAAACCAATAGGCATAAATATTTAAAAAGCATTTTTAATTGAGAGCATTCGCCCATGTCTTATATTTTTGCAAGATCCAAAAGCTGGCATGGAATACTTGATGAAGAAACTAAATGACTTTAGAGCTTTAGCAAGCTTCAATTTTTTTAAAAAAACCTGAAAACAACAATTCTTCTTCTTCAATATGGCCTCTCAAGACTATGAAACATTGACCAAAAAGTTGGGTTTCAAGGTGGAACAAAAGGTGGTGTACACTGACAAGTACAAATTCTAAGTTGTTTTAAAACAATTTTGTACTTCTGTGGAATGATATCAAAAAGATCCATTAAGCTGGATGAACTGCAACTATCTTTATTGGATATAATCTCAGTAACTAAGGTGAGTGTTTTACCAAAGATGTTATTTTTATTTCAGATGTTACCAATATGTATAACTGACACTCCGTTTAAACAATGGCAAATGAATATTTCTAAGTTCATATGACAAAGCAAAAAAACCCAAAGAGTTAGATATACATTACTAAAAGAAAGAGGAGGTTTGGGTTTACCAGATTTGAAATTGTAGTTTGATGCTTGTTGTTTGAGCTGGCTTAAAGAGTAGGTGATCCAAATCAAGAGGTCACGAATTAATATTTGGATGGCACACCTACTTATTGTATCATAAGGTTAAAATAAATGTTGGTTTCAACTGCCACTATTTTAGACTTGCCATCCTAGGGATTTGGAATAATAAAGTAAGGTTCTCTGTGAAGATGCTTCTTTGAATATCACTCCAGAAAGCTTTCGTTAGGGAAAAAATGATGGTGAGGCCAGACTAGTGGACTGATGGTCAGATAATACTTTTTAATCATAGTGAATCTAACCTCAAATCCAAAGAGGAATTGGACATGTCTGCATAATTGGTCTATATATTTACAATTGGATAAAAGGTTTAAGTTAGATAAAAGCAATTATGGATTTGACTTGGTAAAAAATGAATTGTGAATGAATGAACACTCTGTTGTGTGTTAATGATTAAGGTTTATAAACTTATTGAAATTGAATTTGGAGATGAGTGTGTGAGATATTGTCTGATTCAATAGGCAAAGAATTTTGGATATACTATTAATACTTAAACATGGGAAAACATGTCAATTAAAATTTGTATTAAAGTTATAACTTAAAAGAAAAATTGCAAGATTTTATCAGAGTGCAAAGGGCTCACATAAATTCCTTCCCCCCTCCCAGCTCCCCACACAGTCCAATCACAGCTATCCTGCCTCCCATAGCTTCTTTGACAAGTTGCAAGCAGAAAGAAAATCCTTGCAAGTCAACCTTGATGCTCCCATTACTTCTGTGGAATGTTTCCTACATACATTTGTTAATTGATTATCAAAGAGTTCATCTATTACTTCTACTTGGTTGTGTGGCCTATAGTATATGCCTATAGCAATGCCATTTACCCCTTTTATATTGACCCATATGGATTCTAGAAGGTTTTCATCCTTGGTTTTGTGTATTTATATAGAGATATAGTGATATTTTATATATAACCTTTTCTTTTGTTAGGTTTGTTTCTTTTGAATAGTTTGTATCCTTCCATCAGTTCATTCCAGTCATGAGCTTCATCCCAGCAAGTTTCAGTAATGGCAACAATATCATATCTGCCTTCATGTACTAATACTTCAAGTTCACAGTTTGTTCCCTAAACTTTGAGGCTTAATGAATAGGCATTTGAGTCCTTGGGTATGTTTCTTATACCTCCTACTTTGTAACTGGGATTTCTATTATTCCATTGTGTTTTATTTTCTTTCCCCCCTTCCTTCTCTTTATTCCCTACCTCCTTATGTGATTGGTTATAAAGTGGTTTTTGCTTGGAATTAGGTATTAAAGGTCATTGCCCCCTCACCGCTCAATTTTAGTTTAAAGCCCTTTTGATGAGCCAGTCATTTTCCAAATATATTCTTTCCAGTTCTTGTGGGGTTATTCCATCCCTTGCCAGGAGCCTTCATGCAGACCATGGTCTAGGAAGCTGAAGTTGTCATGATAACACCAGTGTTTTAAGCCAGTGGTTCATTTCTAAAATCCTTTGCTCTCTCATTGGATGTTGCTCTTTGGTTGGAGGTATAGATGAAAATGTCACTTGTGCTACTAATTCTTTAACTTTCTTCTCTAGCTGTTCATAATCTCTTGTTATTATTTTCAGATTCATTGTTGTGTCATTGGTCCCTGTGTGCAGGAGAAGAAAGGATAATAATCCATGAGATTGATTATTTTAGTAAGGTACTCAATTACTTGATTGTTGCTCCTGGGAGACAATATATTTCCTATACTCTGCAGATTATAGTTTCTGTTACCCTAAGAATTGAATCTCCTACCACCAATATTCACCTTTTTTTCCTTAGGGAAGTCTGGGATACTTTTTTTTCTTTCACAGGAATGGTGGATTTAAAATGATCACTCAGTTTCCTCAAGATCATTTATATATGCATATATATGATTATTTATTTAGTAAAGTTGGAGTCCTTTAAATCCTTATAAATATGCAGAGAGAAAAAGAAAAGAAACACTCTTGCAAACAGATCAGAATTTAACTCATTAGAGAGAGTGGGGAGAAATGACATGCAAACAGATCTGTATTTAATTCATTTTGAAACTATTGAAAAGTTTGAGAATATGTTGAGACCCATAGAAGTTTGAGAACACATCCAAGTCACAATGAGCCAAACATGAGATTTAAACGGAGGCTTGAATAACAATCAGCATTTAATCTTTGATCAAAGTTTAAAGACATGGTGGTCAGTTGTTCCCAACATATTCCAAGGATATGCAGGGAAGAACTACCCTTCAGAGAAGGTGTAGCTCCTTTTTATACAGTTAGAGACATAGAATAACATCCTGGCTTTACAATACTCCTCATTAGCTTTATCAGCATTATCTCTTTCCTCTGTTCCCACGATTGGTCATTTGGCCCCCTGTTGTGAAGGGCACAGATCAAAGGTGAGATATGTTCTCAGGCAGAGGGGGGACATATCAAAGGTATCAGTTTTACAGCTCTTTACAGCTCCATTCCAGGATAAGTTCAATGCCCATAGATTGCAGATTGATAAGAGTTCAAATGGTAAGGATCACAAGTTTTGACATTTGCCAGATATTCTACAGACCTTAATAACAGGAAGTCAGTTGCAGGGAACAAAAGGCACTTACAGCATGCAAGCTTATATGTTATAAATACAAGGCATAATATATGTGTGTTACAGAAAGCAAATATTTATACTAAAACCAACAAGTTTGTATCCTTATTACTATTCCCCTTCACTGTGTTTGTGTAAATATGCTCTCTGTCAATGGTAAAAAGAACTATGGAGTCAATATTGCAGAAAAACAGTTCAATCCATATAAAGAATTTTTTCTCAATATTGGAAAACCTTCTTAATACTGATATTTTCTCAATGTCATTAAGAGAACAAAGGAATTATTTGATTTCAGAGATTTCTCTTCTCTCTTAAGTTGTCTTTTCCTCCTTTCACTCCTCCGTGGTTGCAATTCTGTGCATATTTGGGAGGGTTGTTTTGGCTTTGAATTAGATTATTCAGACTCACTTCTGCATGTCTGCTCTTTATGCTCTCATAAACATGATTATAGATAAATAGGTACTACTTCGGTAGGAAAGTAACAGTGCTCTGTAACTCATACTGGCCAAATGAATGGTGTTGAATACTAGCGCGGGAAATACAAGCGCGGGGATAAAGGACTTCCCTTCTGATTGGTTCCCGGGCGGAGCCGGTTCAATCCTCGCCCCGATTGGTCGAGCTAATCGACGCCCCATTGGCTCCTCGTTCAAACCCGGGGGTATAAATGTTTGGCGCGAACCACGCCACGTTGAATCGTAGTCACTCTGTTCTCAATAAAGGTTGCTGTTGCATACCCGCTTGTCGCGTCCCTTTCCCTTCGCTCCAAGATGCAAAACTGGCGACGAAGGTGGGATGCCGATTCCCGCGACCACGGAGTAGAACAAGCCAGCTGCCACCGCGTCTGAATCAGCACGAACGTTATCTCAGGCTGAGAACTCCGGCAGCGAACGCAAAATTTTCTCCGCCCTCTTCCTCCCCCCTCTCTGGCTCCACACCACGATGGCATCAGCGCTTCCTCCTTTCGCGCCATTCGGATCCGCCGGAGAATCATGGGACGGCTTCATGGAGCGTTTCGAGTGCTACTTAATCGCATCGAGGAACCAGGCACAGACCGACGAGGAGAAATGCAGTTTCTTCTTGTCTTGCTGTGAGCCTTCCATGTTCGCCTCTGCGAGAGCCCTGGCCGCCCCGAGGCCAGCCTACAAACTCGGGTGGGACGAGCTGATGTCCAGGCTGAGGAACCACTACGCTCCCTCACCCTCTCTGATCGCACGCCGCTTCACCTTCCGCCGCCGAGTGCAGAAGCCCAACGAATCCATCAGCCAGTTTCTAGAGGCTTTGCGCACCGTGGCCGCCCAGTGCGATTTTGCAGACCTGGAGGAGAACCTCGTAGAGCAGTTTGTATGCGGGGTCCGCGACGCGCATTTGCGCAGCCGAATGCTCCGGAACCACAAAATCACCTTGGTGCAAGCCGTAGAGACCGCGCGAGCAGCGGAGCTCTCCGAACAATCCACGGCCGACATCGAACGCCTCCAGCTGAAAACCCCCGCGCAAACCGCCGCGGGGCCTTCCACCCAGACGAACCTCGTTGACGACCTCTCTCCTGCTGAAGACGAGGAGGAGGAAACCGTCGGACAAATGAGGACGCAGCCGAAGCGGAGGCCACACCAGCAACCACCGACGCCAGCTCAGCCAGCCTCAAACGCACCTTGCCGCGGATGCGGCGGCCGCCACAGCCGCACATCCTGCCCGTTCCGTTCTGCCGTCTGCCGCCGCTGCCGAGGAGAAGGACACCTCGCCAGGGTCTGCCGGGCTCTCGTGCCAGCCCCATCGTTCATGCAGCCCAGCGACCAGCGCCAGGCACCGCAACGCCGCCAACAGCCACGTCCTGCGAGGCGAGCTGAGGACTGCCACTCAACCTACCAGCCCTCCAGCGCCGACTGCGTGGTCTACCAGGCTTCCCACGTTCCCGCCGGCGATCGCAAAATCAGCACCGCCGTCCGTCTCGAAGGTCAGCTTTGTCGAATGGAGGTGGACTCCGGGTCTTCCCGTTCTCTCCTATCTTGGGCCCTGTTTTCCCGCCTTTGTCCCGGGGTTCCCCAGAGCAAATTGCGCCCCGTCGGGGTCTCCCTCCTAGACTACCAGGGAAAGGGGATTCCCACGGCAGGAATATTCCACATCCGAGTGGAATACGGAGACTTTAAGGGGAAACTCCCAGTTCTAATCGTCAGGAACGATCTGCCCGCTCTCCTTGGGTTGGATTGGTTTCCCGCCTTGGGCCTCACCATAGAGGGGGTGCACAGGGTAGTTCCCCTCACCGTAGACAGCGTTCTAGACGAGTTCGCAGATGTGTTCGATGGGAAATTGGGCTGTTATAAGGGCACCCCCATTTCCCTCTGCCTCGATCCCCAGGTCGCTCCCATTAGGCTGAAGGCACGCAGGGTCCCCTTCGCATTGAGAGCAAAGGTAGACGCTGAACTTGATAAGCTTATAGAGCAGGGGGTAATCGAGCCCGTAGATCACGCCCGTTGGGAAACCCCCATAGTCCTCCCGGTCAAACCCGACGGATCGGTGAGAATATGTGCCGACTATAAGTCGACCATCAATTTGGCCCTGCAGGCAAATCCATATCCGGTCCCCGTAGTGCAACACCTACTCCACTCCTTAGGGCAAGGCCGCATTTTCGCCAAGCTAGATATGGCACAGGCCTACCAGCAGCTTCCCGTAGACGACGATGCGGCTACAGCCCAGACCATCGTCACCCACCGCGGGGCCTTCCGTTGCCGCCGCCTCCAATTCGGCGTTTCGGTTGCCCCGGGGATTTTTCAGAGCCTCATGGAGCGGTTGCTCCACGGGCTCCCAGGCGTCGTTCCCTACTTCGACGACGTCCTGGTCGCAGCCCCCAGCCACTCGGAACTCCTGAAAATACTGCGGGAGGTCCTCACACGTTTTAGGGAGGCAGGACTGAAACTAAAGCGCAGCAAATGCGAAATTGCTGTTCCCAAAGTAGAATTCTTGGGTTTCCTCATTGATGCCCAAGGCATCCACCCCACTCCTTCCAAAGTTGCCGCCATCAAAAACGCACCTGCACCCACCTCTAGGGCGGAATTGCAGGCGTTCCTGGGGCTTTTAAATTTCTACGCCCCGTTTATTCCCCACAAGGCGTCGCTAGCTGAGCCGCTACACCGACTGCTTGACCGGTCAGCGGCCTGGCAATGGGGTAGCCGTGAAGCGCACGCGTTCGCGGCTATAAAAGACATTTTGACCTCGTCGGCAGTCCTAATTCAATATAGCGACAGGATGCCCCTAGTTCTGACTTGCGACGCCTCTCCCTATGGCATAGGGGCGGTCCTGAGCCATGCCCTCCCGAACGGCTCAGAGGCCCCCATAGCCTTCTATTCCCGGACACTCTCCTCCACGGAGCGGAACTACAGCCAAATCGATAAAGAAGCCCTGGCTGCAGTGTCCGGCATTAAGCGGTTCCATGACTACCTCTATGGTAGGAATTTCACCCTTGTCACGGATCACAAGCCACTCCTGGGGCTACTGGCAGGCGACAAGCCTACCCCCCCCATTTTGTCTCCCCGCATGACACGCTGGACAGAGTTCCTAACGGCGTATTCGTATACGCTGTTATACCGTCCGGGTAAGCAGCTAGGGCACGCAGACGCCCTGAGCCGTTGCCCCTTGCCAGAGACGGACACAGCCCACGTGCCCGCTCTCTCTATTTTGTCCATCGCCGAATCCGACCTCCCCGTCTCTGCCGCGGACGTCGCAGCTTGCACAAAGGCCGACCCCGTCCTATCCCAAGTAGCTTCATGGGTCTTGAGGGGTTGGCCCACGGAAAAGGTAGCGGAAGGATTCCGACCATTTAAAGCACGACAAGCAGAACTCGCCCTACACGGGGGTTGTCTTGTCTGGGGGGACAGGGTAGTGATCCCCACAGCCCTACGGGCATGAATCCTGCCCACACTCCACAAAAACCACCCAGGCATAGCGCGAATGAAAGCCCTAGCCCGTAGCTATGTGTGGTGGCCCTTGCTAGATTCAGAAATTGCAGACTACGTAGGCCGCTGCAGGATCTGCCAAAACTCTAGGCCGAATTCCCCCACAGCCGCCCCCCGGGAGTGGGAAATCCCTAGAGGCCCATGGTCCCGTTTACACATTGACTTCGCCGGCCCCTTCCACGGCCGAAACTTCATGATAGTAGTCGATGCTTACTCCAAGTGGGTGGAGCTGGTAATCATGACCTCCACCACAGCAGAGAGTACAGTGAGGGCCCTTCGTAAGATGTTCGCCACCCATGGGTTACCGGATGTGATAGTCTCAGATAATGGGCCCCAGTTTACCTCCACCACGTTCCAAGAATTCCTGGCCGAACAAGGAATCAGACACGCAGCCACAGCCCCTTATCACCCAGCTAGTAACGGCCGGGCGGAGCGCGCAGTTCGCTCAGCCAAAGAAGCCTTGGGCCGCATGGACCAGGGCGACTGGCAAGAAAGAGTGGCAGCTTACCTCTTGAGCCAGCACTCCATACCCTGCCCAACGACTAATAAAAGTCCCGCGGAGCTCTTGATGGGTAGGAGATTGCGAACCTCCCTAGACAGGCTCCATCCACTTTACGCAGGGGATCTGCCGAGCAACCTGGGGGCCCTCCCTTCCCACGCGTTTAAGTTAGGGGATCCTGTATGGGCCCGCTCCTTTTCTGGGGATCCACGGTGGGTTCCCGCAACCATCACAGCTCTGACCGGCCCCTGTTCCTTCAGGGTCGGTCTGGCCGACGGAACACAATGGAGGCGCCACGTGGACCAATTAAGGCGACGCCTCCCCACGGAAACAGACGGCCCGAGCCTCTCAGACACCCACTCTCAGCACGAACCACCCTCGATGACCTCCCCCCCAACGGACCGCCTCCACCCGGGGAACGGGGGACCAGCCGATACGAACCTTTCGGACAGACGCGCCTCACCCGGCTACTCCCTTCCTCGAAGCCCTTATCGAGACTCTGAACCTACACCCCAACCAGACTGCGCGGGGCCGCTGTCGGACACTCCTGTTGCCACGGAGACGCCACCCCGGACAAATGGACATTGGGCACGGGGCCGGGGGCCAGCGCCATCTCACGAGGCCGCGTCGCAGATTCACCGCCCCGCCACAGACACACCTCCGCCGGCGGCCCCCCCCCCGACGACAACCGCCGGGGAGCTACGAAGGTCGGAACGAGAACGTCGCCGTCCCACCTATTTACAAGACTATGTTTGCCCTTCCTAAGGGAACTCTTTGACTAGGGGGGGAGGGGTGTTGAATACTAGCGCGGGAAATACAAGCGCGGGGATAAAGGACTTCCCTTCTGATTGGTTCCCGGGCGGAGCCGGTTCAATCCTCGCCCCGATTGGTCGAGCTAATCGACGCCCCATTGGCTCCTCGTTCAAACCCGGGGGTATAAATGTTTGGCGCGAACCACGCCACGTTGAATCGTAGTCACTCTGTTCTCAATAAAGGTTGCTGTTGCATACCCGCTTGTCGCGTCCCTTTCCCTTCGCTCCAAGATGCAAAAAATGGAAATGTCTTGGAAAGCTCTGGCCCACTGGCCTTGAAATGGCGATCAGCACCCCACCCACCCCTATAGTTGGCAACAACTAGAGGAGTAAAATCTCATTGACAGAGTGCCATTGCCCTTCAGCCAAATTATGTAAAACATGGCCAGCTGGGAAAGTACAATAATACAGTTGCCAGAAAGGAACAATTGTTGCTTTTTGGAGATAGACTGGATGGCATATAGAGGCTGCCTTCACCAATTTGGTTTATTATGATTTGGCAGTTAACATATGTTTGTACTTATTCCTCATTACTGTTTTCTAGAGAACCATTTTAATTACATTTCCTCCATGATGTAATTGGTTGTATGCATTAGAATCTTTTAGTCAATTTTGAACGTCAATAACACAATTAGCACTACATGTGCTTTAGGCACATCTCCTGATCAAACTGATTAAATTCTCTCTTCCATTTATAGCCTATAACATCATACCATTCTATAACAGCATATTACTTTTCTTGAAATCATAGACACATTTGTGCCAGATACAAGTTGCACTAGTCTAGTAACACAATTTTAAAGGCTATGTTGTTTGGTATGAAAACTTATTTTTTAAATTTGCTTACAATATTTCAACTGTTTAATTCCCAGTGTGGCTTTCATCTATATCATCATTATCATATATATATTATTCCCACCACCACCTCCAGGCTTTTCTGAGGATAATGTTTCAATGCTACCTGAATTGATTGTTATCTCCAGAATGAAATGGCATATGAGCAATATTAACAGAATAAAAGAGTTGGAAGGACTGTTGGAAGAAATGTCCTTATGGGTTCGGCTCCAAGTGGGGAAAAAGACACTGGAGGCATGGAGACTGCTTAGAAAGATGGTCTAATGTTTAATGGTGGACAGGTCCAACCTTTTTATAATCTGTTCGCCCCCACTTATCTGCCTCCTGCTCCTGTGCAAAAAAATATTCTGATTGGTTGTCAGACTCACATGGGGCCATGCAGGGGCAACTGTCTAGGTTGAGTCCAGGTTTGGTTGAATTCTTAGATGCCATGTGATCAGTTGGGTAAAAGGCCAATATTATCATGCCTTAATCCCATCCCCCTGGATCTGAAGGGGAGAACTCTTTATTATGTAAAGGGACTAGCTCAGGCTTTAATGGCTCATGGACAAAGTGGGTGGGGGCAGGAAGCTGCAGGGAGAGTTACTTTGTCTTTTTGAAACATGTTTCTTCCTTTTCACATCCAGAGAAATATTCTGCCTTTTCAATATTTCCTAGGATATTTCATTTTTCTGGGAGAGGGCTGGGTGATAACTTCCTATAGGACCTTGGAGGTCTTGTAGTCCAACCTTATCCCATTTCAGACACTACTTTTGAAGGCAAGCCATTCCACTGGTTAATTGTTCTTACCGTTGGAACTTTCTCCTTAGTCCTAGTTTGTTTTTCTCCTTGACTAGTTTTCATCATTCCTTTTTTTAAAACATTTTTTATTTTATTTTTAGAAAACAAACACAAACAAAACATAAAACATAAAACCATCTTCCAGTTACATACAGTGTGTCGGTTTGTGCATCCTCTCCATATTCCTCACTTACAATTTATATAAAATCTCATATTATCAATCTAATATATATGTATAGATTATTATCATTGTTAATCATTTATTTTGGTTTCCATAATTTCTTGTCTTACCTTTTGGTGCTTTGGAAAATAAGTTAACACCTCCCCACCCAGGCCATGACAGTCCATCAAGTATTGGAACATTGCCATCGTCTCTAGTCTAGACTTTCTAGACTAGAATAGACAAACCCAATTCCTGCAACCATTCTTTATATATTTTAGCCTCTAGCTTCCTAATCATCCTTGTTACTCTTTCTAGAGTCTTTATATCTTTTTTATAATAAGGTGACCAAAACTGGATGCAATATTCTAAGTATAGTCTTACTAAGGCTTTATAAAGTAGTACTGATACTTCATGTGATTTTGATTTGATTCCTCTGTTTAAAGCAATCTAAGATTATATTGGGTTTTTTGGCTGCTGCTGGCTTATATTTAAATTATTGTTCCCCAGGTCTCCAAGATCCCAGTTACTGTTATTGAGGCAGGTTTCACTTAAACTGTACCTGTAAATTTGATTTTTTTTTGCCTAAGTGTAAAACCTTACTTTTCTATACATTAAATTTTATTTTGTTAGATGAGCCCAGTGTTCAAGCTTTGAGATCCATATGGATCTATCTACTGGAGTGTTGGCTATTCCTGCATTTAGTGTCATCTGCAAATTTGATTGTTTTTTCCATCTGTTTGTAGTAATCATCTTCATCCAGACTCTTGATGTTATTTTCATGGGGCATCTTGAATCCTTCAGTTTTCAGTATTTTTTCTTGTTTGATAGTGAATGTGGCACATTTGTCCAATCCAAAGTCCATTGCAATATCTTGGCAGCTATATATAGGGGCACTGTTCAGCAGTGATTCTATTTCAGATGGAGTTTTTCCATACAATTTCAGATCTTCCATGTAAAGGAGGTAGGACAGTTTGGCAGAAGTTTTTGATATTTTATGGCCACAGCCTGAGTTATTCAGTATTGTTTACAGAGGAAACAGTGCAATGGAAAATAGTAGTGATGATAGTGATTCTCCTTGAAATATTCTTCTATTGGTATTAACCTCTTCCAGTGTCTCACTACTGACCTGCAACTGTGTTTTCTATTATGCCATCAATTTTTGCACAAACTTTCTGATGTTTCTACTGATTCCTGTTATTTTTAAGTACTTGATTATTGTTATGTGGCAGAGAGTCAAATACCTTACTGTAGTAAATTCAGCTCCAATCAATGTAGTCTTCCTTCTCTCCTAATTGATCATTCTATCAATTAGGAGTTGACCTTTTCTTTCTCTACTGTTGGGGTAGTTTCCTTTCTGTTTAGATGGAAAGAGATTGTTTTCAAATTAGCAATTTGAAAGTTGTTGGTAAGCAAGTAATTGGCTTGTAGTTTTTTGATGCTGCCCATTTTGCTGGATCTTTCATTATCAAATAGCTTCTGCCAGATGTTAGCCACTCTTCAATTTCACCTCCTTGTAGTATGTTCTTAAATTACTTAGCAACAAGTGGATAGAGATCAGTTAGATGTTTCAACTAAAAACCATCATCTTCATCTTGTGCTGATGAATTCTTGATATTCCTTGTTCTTTTATTTACCATTTCTGCTGTTATTACTTGTTCTTTTATTTCAACTTCTTTTTATAGTTATCCACCTTTTTTAAAAAACATTTTTTATTTTTAAACAAACAAGTACAGACAAACATAAAACATAAAAACATCTTCCAATTTCATACAGTGTGTCGATTGGTTATAAAACGTTTTTGTACATTCTCATCATAGTCTTCACTTACAATTTATATAGAATCTCGTATTATCATTCTGATATATATGTATACAATTATTATCATTATTATACATTTATTTGACTATACTTGTCATTACTTCATTTTATGTGAAATATTCTAAATTTTAGGTAAATTTATATTATGACATTTCATTACATCATCCTAAGTCCATCCAGTAGTAATGCATCTTTATAAAATTCTTTGTCTAACTATTGATAAGTCCCATGTTTTATAAGATTGTTTATCTTTGGTTACCAAACTTTTATGCATCCTCTCCATAGTCCTCACTTACAAATTATATAAATCTCATATTATCAATATAATATATATGTATACAGTATTATCATTATTAACCATTTATTTGACTATAACTATTATTTCATTTTATACAAAATATTCTAACTTTAAATAAATTAAAATTAATTTTTATTATAACATTTAATTACATCATCCTGTATCCATCCAATAGTAGTGCAATCTTTTATATCTTGCCATTTGTGGTATTTGTATTCTAATTGCTTTTTTAGTAAATCTTATATGACCCTCTCTTGTCAGGTTATATTTCACTGCGTATCTTGTGAAGGCTCAAAACTCCTCATCCGTTCCTTCCATTATTTTCCCTTTAGTTATCACCAATGCTTCTGCCAGAACTTCTATCATTACTTCTGCCATTTTTTCTCCCTTTTCTTCTTCTATATTCTGGAATCTGAAGTAAAATTCTAGTCTGTCGATCTCCCATTCCAATATTCCACTCTTATCTTTTTCAACTGCACTCATTCTGCTGTCAATATCTCCAATTTTCTTATCTCTTTGTTCATCTTTTTCTTCAGTTTTTGAGATTTATCCTCATATTTTATAATTTGGTATTCTCAATTTTTTCATCTATTTTTTCTATTCTTTGTCCAATAATCTCCAATCTCTTTTCAATGCTCTCTGTTCTTACTTGTATTTTTTGAATTTCTTGCATTTCTTTTCCCTGTTGCAACATTGTCTGTATTGATCTTTTCCTTCCAATAGTGCACACTGCCACTATGTAAAATCCAAGGCTCTTTTTCAAACAAAGTTAGCTGTTCTCTTTCTAAATTCAGTGCAATATTTTTTTCCACTCCAAGCTTTTCACTTTGATAGTACCCAGAGAAGCACCTGTATAAACATCCATGCTCTTCCCACTATCATTTTCAATAATTAAACTCAAAGTCCTTGAAATGTAATGCCATCTCTTACTTTGCACAAGATTATCAAATGCTCAAATGTAGAGAAGAAAAACAATATTTCCAAGCCTCCAAGCCTCTAAATGGCAGTGTTACTTCTTTTCAGCTATTTTCACTTCCCTCTTTATATTCTTTATATTCCATAAAAGAAAGAAAAATTAACAAGAAAATATTATAGGGCATTGAAAAGAGAAAGAAAAATAAAATCAGTCCAATTTAAGAAATAAGCATTTGTAGAAATTCCAGCAGTAAAAGGATTAAAAAAAACACTAAGTTTGACTCAGACTTACTCTTGCTGCTTGACCTCTTCTGTCCCCAATTTTAACTTACTTTTAATTTTTAGGGTATTCTCTCATCTAAATGTAAAAATTTATCTCACCAGTTCAGCACACTTTCTCTCCTGCTTCCATTTCTGGAGCTGTCCCAACTTTCAGCAGCTTCAATGGCTGCTTCTTTGTTGCTGGAAAAAAGGGTTTCTCCTGGATCTACCAGGGACTTTGCGATGTCCACGGGATCAGCAGGATGTGCCCTTCTCTATCATTGTCTCTAAGGAATGCTTTAGGTCCAAAAGGACCGTCCAGCGACAGAGATATCGACTGAGATCTTGGAGCTTCCAGATCACACTTCATATCAACGTGACGTCAGTTCCACCTCCTCTCTTATTTACCTTTTTTAATGAAGCAACATCCTTGTATTTCTTTGGGTTATGCCATATCTGTGCCGAAAACTGCACTATTTCTTCCTTGTCAGATTCACTACATCTTCTCTATTGATAAATTGATCGAAACATTTCTGGTTGGATTGAAATTGAAGGTTCTGCCTATAATTTGCAATGCTAGTTTCATATCTGCTGATCTTTTTGGCAATACCTGCTATTTGCTGCTTTATTATTTCCTGTGATTCCTTGACAGTGGTGGGTTGCAAGCAATATGTCCCAGTACAGGAGTACCGGTGCCTGCCCAGAGCACTGGGTACCGTTCCGGTATGGTGCTCTAGAGGGCCACCCATCCACCTGAGTTCCTTACCTGTATTTAAGCTCTTCAGAGCTTCTAAGCATGTGCATGGAGCACACGGCATCTGCACGATGCAGTTATAATTGCAGCTGTGCTGTACCTTAATTGGTTTGTTTCTTGCAGTGAGTTGGTACTTATAACTGATATTGCAGTATTTGCATTTTTTAAGGCTTTTGCTGGCTGTTTCTTTGGAACAAGCTTTAATACATGCAGCTGTATTCTGAAGTTTTTATGCTGTTCTAGATGCTGTTATTTTTTTGTTTCACTTCTTTTACTTTTTTATTTGGACTACTTTGTTCTTCCTGAGGCAGAGGAGAGGGTGCCTGGTTTTCAAATGAAAACAATTGTATATCTCTGTTGGATTACTCTGTTGGATACTACCAACTCCCCCTGGTTTGCATCTACATTCTGAGTTGCTTCTGGCAAGGCTTTGATTTCTTTGCCCTGGGTAAACCTTTGCAGTTCTTCCAATTCTGTTTCTTTGAATACTTTATTTCATATTATAAATTGTCATTGATCTGCTAGCCTCTGTTCTATTATTTCTGATTCTGGATGTTGTTCTTTCCAGAACTGGTGCATTTGTTTCAAATATCCTCTTCTTATTGGACTTGATCTATAATCCAGATAACTATCCCCCCCACCCAATCACTGTACATTTGTGATGATAAACACTTTTTCTTCCAGTAGTTCTGCAGCTTCTGGCCCTGGTTGTTCAACCAACAGTCCTGAGTCCTAAAGTCCATTTTTTTGCCAGATATCCAGGATCTCCAACATCTAGTGTGTTAATCCAGGTGACATCTGAGCTAGTATGGCTTTCTGAAATTTATATCTCACCATATTTTTAATGGGAGAAATACTCTTTGTTTGACTCCTCTGATGAGTCCTGTTCAGTATAGTTGAACCTCTGGCATAGCTCTCATCTTCCTCAGAGCACATAAGCTCCACAACCACATTAAATATAGTGCCAGTTATGGGTTCCTACCAGTTCAGACCAGTTTAGGCAAACCTGTAGTGGTTTGGCAGCCTGGGTAACTGGAACTGCCTGGTTCTCCAGGCAGTGCGATAGGCACCACCATCTTGTTTTTTGCTTCTGTGCATGTGCAAAGCAATTTTTATTGCATTGTGCAGGCACACTCAGTGCGCTCCTGAGCGAACTAGCAGTAGTGCCTGCTGGAACCCATCCCTGTGTAGTGCCTTACTGAAATACTACTATTGTTGCTGTTATTATTATTGTTGTTATTGCTTTTGTTGCTGTTGTTGTAGATTTAATTTTGAATTCACAGTCTGGGATAGATAAAAACTTAACAGTTCAAATCACCACAAACCCAAGAGCTGTTAAAATAACATCTCAGTATGTAGGAAGTTCTAAGTAAGATTGCTTTTTGCAAAATCAGAATATTCAGATCTGATCAGTTTAAAATTTCCATGTATCTAAGCAACTCTTTGGTTATTGTTCCAATATTATTATTGGTACAGTAGTACAACAATTGATTTCTTTCTCCACAATTACTCAACTTCAATTTGCAGAACACAGTATTTTGTTTTTTTTTTCCTAGTTGTTCCTGTTCAATTCATGCATTACATGGTATTGCAATATCAATGAACCAGACTTTTTTCCCCACAATAGAAGTCTCAGACATTTTAAGGGCCAGATGTCTGTTTTTTGGATTGGAAAGTCCCACAAGATCTTTATCTGTTCATTTTCAAGAACTTTGTCAATTTGGTGTTCCCAGTAATTTTTGCTGCATTTGAACTCAAACTTTTGGCAAAGTTTCCAATATATGACTTTGGCAACTTGATCATGATATTGTAGATGATCAATTTGTGAGATTTTCCTGCAGCCAGCGATAAGGTGATCCACAGTTTCATCTTTCTTGTTGCATAAGTGACTTATTATTGTTATTGACATTGAATTTTTGTTTTCATGGAATTAGTCTGCGGGCCTTATTCTTGGGCAGCCAAAATGAAGTCTTCAGTTTCTTCTTGATCTCAACCATGTCCATGTTAGTTTTTTATCTACCTTTCCTTCAATGTGCTTCAGGTATTAATTGTGCATAGGCTTCTTTTTCCAATTAGAAACTCCATGCTCAGTTGTTTCCTTTTGATATTCTGCTTTCAGTCTAGTTTTCAAGAGGTTTTCCTTGTTCCCCTTCTTCAGCAGAGACTCTTTTGTCTTTTTTATGTAGTCCTTTAAGCCATTTTCTTCTTCTTCTACAGTTTGTTTCAACTGTAGGATACCTTTGCCATGCTGAGAGCTAGCCAAGTACAATCAATCAATATCACTTTTTTGGTGCAGAGCATGGTGCATTGCCATCTTTTCTTGTCTTTCAATCCAAGGTATCAAGTTCTGAGTCCAATCAATTGTTCCAGTTGAGTGTCGTATTATAGGTATTAATTGCCTTTATATTTCCTCCACTTAGCTTTAAACTTAACATTTTCCAGATTCGCTTAATATATTTTCTTGAAGTAGCTTCCTTGACTTGGTTGTGCAACAGGTCAGAGGTTTCCAAAACTTCTAAGTACTTGTACTCTTCTTCTGGTGTTACTGCATTTATCAATTCTTCATTATCAATTTTGAATCCATCATCTTCAACAATTTTTGTTGACTTATCAGGAATTGTTGTACATTGGTCAATGGCAAATTACATGTCAATGTCTCTGCTAAACTCCTCAGTGCATTTCAGCTGTGAGCTTGTTTTTCCAGTTTTAAATCATTCATATAGAGCAAATGGGATATTTTCAATTCTCTTTAAGCCAATTCATAGCCACAGTTTGCCTTGTTCAAAATGCTTGTTAGTGGCACCATTGAAAGTACAAATAATAGAGGGGATAGTCACCTTGGAAGATTTCTTATTTGATATCAATTTCACCAAGTTCTTCTCCACAGGTCATCAATTTAATCTGCCATAGTTTCATGGAAGTCTTCAGTAATTTTTGAATGTTGCTGCTAATTCCAAAAAAGTCTATGCATTTCTCAATCCAGCTGAGGAACAATCACATACTTTCTTATAATCAACCCAGGTCATGAACAAATTTGTTCATCTTTTCTTTGAATTCTTCAAAATCTATTTATCAATCATCCATTTGTCTTTGGTTTCTCTTGAATTTTTGCAGCACCCTTTCTGTTCTACAGGTGGCAAATCTTTACTTTCTAGATATCCATAAGTTTGATTTGCAATAATGCCTGTAAATAATTTGTTGGCAGGCAAGTTATTAGCCTGTAATTTTCAGGTTTATTTCCCTTTTCTGCATCCTTCTGAATCAAAAAAGTTCTGGCTGTTAACCATTTTTCACTTTTTGGTGTTTCCAGAACTTGATATCATCTTTTTTGCTAATCTTGCATGCAAACATGCTAGTGATTCTAACCAGTCCATGCAAATCCTAAACAAGAAGTACTCCAGTTCTTAACTTTCGTCACTTGTTTTTGCCCCATTTCTTTTGTTATGTGAACATCTTTATTCTAATCCTTCTTATTGTGTTTTCAATCTGCTTGATGCACTTTGGGTTCCCATTGTGTTTCTTGTTTTCCCATAAGTTCTTCCAAAATTCCAGGAATTTTTTTGTTAGGTTTTTTATTTGTGGTAGCACCATGTCCACTTTCAAGGTCTTATAGAAATGATGCTTGTTTGTTCAAAATTGTGAATGTTGTTGAAATTGCATTATTCAGTTATCATATCACTTTATTTTCTCTGCAATAACTACAACTCTTTGTTTCAGCTCTTCAACCGTAATTGCAATGTCCTTGTTATGCAGGTAATATCTTGTGGTCAGACTAATTTTGATTTTTTTAAAAAAAAAACTTCATGTTTCCTTGCCTCTAAATTACTTAAATCCAATCAAATTTTCTTAATTTTTAACTCCAGGCAGATTTTCCACTTTAGTTTTCCCTTAATTGTTTTATTCTTTCCAATTTTCAAGCCCAATTCTTCAGTAGTGACATACGTTGTTGCATACATTAGCTGGTTTGTTTGAGCTACTGTTTCTGTTGGAATAGTCTGGACATCCACATTCTAATAATTTAGCCTAACTTCTCTTACTAACAATTCAGTTTTGGCAATCAAATTCTTTCCATATTTTCCATCTGAATTTCCTCAGCTAATTTGGCTCTAGCTGTTGCTGTTCAAGATATTCTGAATAATAATAACAATAATAATAATAATATTTATTTAAACATAAATATAAAAATAGAAAAATCCTCTGATGATGCCAAATGCAGACTTTGCAAAGAAGCTGATGAAACTGTTGAGCACATACTCAGCTGCTGTAAAAAAATCACGCAGACTGATTATAAATTGCGGCACAATTCAGTAGCACAAATGATCCATTGGAATTTGTGCAAAAATTATAATATTAAAACAGCAACAAACTGGTGGGAACATCAGCCTGAAAAAGTCACCGAAAATCAGATGGTCAAGATCTTGTGGGATTTCCGTATACAAACTGACAAAATACTGGCGCATAATACACCAGACATCATACTGGTTGAGAAAAATAAGGTCACAATCATAGACATCGCAATACCAGGTGATAGCAGGGTCGCCGAGAAGGAACATGAAAAAATCGCAAGATACCAGGACTTAAAAATTGAAATTCAACGACTATGGCACAAACCAGCAGTGGTAATTCCAGTGGTAATTGGCACACTGGGTGCTATTCCAAAAGCACTGGAATTACATTTAAAACAGTTAAAAATTGACAAAATCACCATCAGTCAAATGCAAAAAGCCGCACTGCTTGGATCTGCATGCATATTACGAAAATACGTTACGACGTCCTAGGCCCCTGGGTGGGGCCTGACTAGTAACCAATGCCAAATCCGGGAAACAACTGGCCGCTGTGATACAATTGTATAATAATAATAATAATAATAATAATAATAATAATAATAATAATGATGCATGGAAAAATGCACTACTGTATCCATAAAAAGGGGCAAAATCACTGCATGTGAGAGAATTGAAATGCCCAATGGCCAACTAATTAAATGCAATGAAAATGAAGCCTACAAATACTTAGGCATTCTGCAGTTGGATAACATCAAGCATGGAGAAGTAAAAACTATTGTCAGGCGAGAGTACACCAACAGAGTTAGGAAAATTTTGAAATCTAAACTGAATGGTGGAAATACAAATAAGGCCATAAATATCTGGGCAATACCAGTTATAAGATACACAGCTGGTATAGTTAACTGGACACAAGCTGATTTGGACATTTTGGACCGAAAAACCAGGAAACTAATGACAATGCACTACAGTTTACATCCACGTGGTGATACTGATAGACTGTATCTGCCCCGAAAATCAGGTGGCAGAGGATTATTACAAGTGAAGCAAACAGTTGAAGAAGAAAAACATGCACTGGCTGATTATTTAAAAGAAAGTCAAGAACATCTATTAATCGAAGTAAAGAACAAAAATCTACTGAAGGCCCAACAGACGAAACAAGAATACAGAAAAGATGTGATAAAATCAAGAATGGAGAGTTGGCAGAACAAAGCACTGCATGGCCAATTTCTGGGGGGAAAAAAGATAAAGCGGACAGTGAACAAACTTGATTATGGTTAACAACAGGTACATTAAAGAAAGAAACAGAGTCACTAATCCTGGCTACACAAGAACAAGCTATCCGCACAAATGCCATTAAGGCCAAAATCGAAAAATCCTCTGATGATGCCAAATGCAGACTTTGCAAAGAAGCTGATGAAACTGTTGATCACATAATCAGCTGCTGTAAAAAAATCGTGCAGACTGATTATAAATTGCGGCACAATTCAGTAGCACAAATGATCCATTGGAATTTGTGCAAAAATTATAATATTAAAACAGCAACAAACTGGTGGGAACATCAGCCTGAAAAAGTCACTGAAAATCAGATGGTCAAGATCTTGTGGGATTTCCGTATACAAACAGACAAAATACTGGCGCATAACACACCAGACATCACACTGGTTGAGAAAAATAAGGTCACAATCATAGACATCGCAATACCAGGTGATAGTAGGGTTGCCGAGAAGGAACATGAAAAAATCGCAAAATACCAGGACTTAAAAATTGAAATTCAACGTCTATGGCACAAACCAGCAGTGGTAATTCCAGTGGTAATTGGCACACTGGGTGCTATTCCAAAAGCACTGGAATTACATTTAAAACAGTTAAAAATTGACAAAATCACCATCAGTCAAATGCAAAAAGCCGCACTGCTTGGATCTGCACACATATTACGAAAATACGTTATGACATCCTAGGCCCCTGGGTGGGGCCCAACTAGTAACCAATGCCAAATCTGGCGAAACAACTGGCTGCTGTGATACAATTGTATAACAACAACAACAACAACAACAACAACAACCACAACTGGGAACATCAGGTTCAGAAAGTTTTAGAGAATGAGAAAGTCAAGGTCTTGTGGGACTTCAGAATTCAGACTGACAGGCACTTGGCCCACAACACACCTGACATAACAGTAGTTGAAAAGAAAAAAAGTATGGTTCATTGACATTGCAATACTTGGAGATGCACGAATTGAAGATAAACAGCAAGAAAAAATCACAAAGTACCGGGACATGCAAATTGAAGTTGAGTGATGATAGATGATAGATCATGGATGAATGGATGGATGTACAATAGATATATATAGATAGATATCTATATCTATCTATATTACTTGCATCATTAAAGACATCCTCTGAGAACTCATAGGAAGGAGTTGCCTTAACGCTCTTCCTCCCATCTAAATTATCTAAATGTTGCTATTACTTGCTCCTCTGAATGCCAGACTACATTCCACTATACCATGCTACTTAAAAATACAGTTGGAATGCCAATTCTGATGAAAACATAAGAACTGAAGATGGAAGTTTATAAAAGTTACTTCATTTTAATGTATACTTGTTCTTCCACATTCAGAGTTCTAACAGAGTATCCAGACGTCATTTAAAAACCTTGGCCTCATCTCTTGTTTGGGCATAGTTTGAAGTTCATAGTTGGATGTCATTACAGTAGTCATGATAACGGATTCTATGCTGATAGATGATCTCACCCAATGTACACTCTTTAGATGTTAAATAAAAGTGGTGAAAAGGAGGTTGGTGGAATCCCACTAACAAAGAACTTTAGGGATGAACCTCTTCCCCACACTGATTAGGCCATCTGTGTAGGAAGTACTGCTGGGCATCTAAAACTGCTTAATCAAATTATGATTTCCTGGAACTGCTTTTCTCAGGGTATAAGATTCAATTCCTTTTGATAACTTAACTGCTACTCTGACCCAGCCTTCTGTTATTCCTATATATACTTTCACTAGAGAGGAGAGATAAAGGCCAAGGGTGATAGTTGATAATATTAAATCAGGACATATCTCCTTCCATAAAATTAACAGGAATCAAAAAAATTCCTCAAGCCTGTCTGTGCGTCTGTCTGTATTTACCTATTTATTTAGTATCCTGTTTTTTCATTTTTATAAATAATGAGGTGACAAACATATATCACACACCTTCCTTCTCCTATTTTTCCCATAATAATAAAACTGTGTAGTGGTTTGGGCAGGGAGAAAATGACTGGCCCAAGGTCACTCAGCTGGGTTTCATGGCTAAGGAAAGATTTGAACTCAGTCTTCTGCTAGGCTGATGTCTTAACTACTAGACCAAACTGTTATACCCTTAATCATCTCAACAACACGTGTCCAAGTGGCTTGCAGTTTTGAACATATAGGAGCAACTATCTTCCAGATTGCTAACAAATTCTTCACTATATCCAATTAAATGATTTTCCAGATTGATTTTTTCTTAAAAGGCTCATGTTATTCCATAAAGAATTGTGGATGGCAAATAATGCAGTTTGAAGAAATTTTTCCTGTTTTGCTTGGGAATAGCAAGAATAGAAGCTACCAAAATTAATCCACGGGCACGGCATGCCTGCTTTTAGCAATTCCAGGTGTTACTAGTAATAGTGCAGTTTATTATGGCTTATAGCAGATTGAATGAAACAGCCTTCTAGATAGTATTCCTTTTTTTAAGGATGATGATTCATCAGCTCCCCAAGCATCTGAAACGCTGGATGATTCTTTGAAGTATCATCCTACTGCATTTCCTCTAAAAGTGAAAGTGACAGCACTTAGTTGTGTTCTGGAGAAATATGGACTCTTTTTTATCTTAGCAGGTAAAGTACTTAAGACACTTCAGTGGCAATGAAAAAAGATATATCAATATATCCAATTACTAATGTTTTAAAAGCCAATATCTTATAAATACTTGAGCAAAAAGAAAAAGACACAGAATAATAAACTTTAAAATATTTCTCCCTAATATTATCTCAAAACACATTTAATAGTTATCGTATTTTCATGGAGAGATGCTGCTGCTGCTGATATTCAGTTGAGTCTGACTCTTGATGATTCTATGGGCCAGATCTCTCCATATTTTCTGTTTTTGCATGATTTCTTTGAGTTTTTCTATGCTCTGGCTGGTGTCAGCTTTTATAGTATTCAACTTCTCGAACATTTTTAGAAGCACTAAAAGACCCAGGGAAATTATATCTAAACAATTCATTAGAATTCTGTGGAGATGTCTGTACTGTAAAACAGATGAAATGAATCACATTAAGTCACTTGGTACAGATTAGACCTTCATCACTATTTGCCGTAGTTCTTCAAAACTTTTCTAAATTTACAGTTTCAGAGATGGGTGTTTTCTGAAGACAAACATGCAGTGATTAAGTTTCTTAGCCAGTCTTTGCATCTTTCTGTCCTACATTTATCTAAAACTAAAACTCTCCTGTTTGTCATCTTCAATTAACCCAACATAGTAAAAAGGTTTAGAATCAAGGTACCTCAGATCTGCTGACTTAAAGAATGTGTAAAACATCCAGGACCCATTTCTCTAATATAATTTAAATTTCAAGGATCTTTACACTAGTTGTCTTCACAATGTTCTGTGGCTATTGCAGTGTCATTGCAGTTAGACATGGTCACAGGTTGTCCTTCACTTCTTGAGAGAGAGAAGGAGTCTGCTAATCTTCTAGAATGTTTTCCAATTAATTTACCTACGTCAACAGATGTCGTAGAATTGAGGAAGAAGGATTCCTTTGAAATGGCTTACAACTCATTCCATCTTTACTGTAAGAAAGATGATAAAATTCCATGGAAGAAGGAGAGGGCTGTTTTGAGGAGTGGAGGTGTTGTTGGAGAGAAATTGGCAGAGCCAGGGAAAGGACTCAAGTGGGGACTCTAAAGTCATTGGCAGGGACAAGAGGCTGTAGTCTGATTCTCCCCCCTTCCCCAAATGCTGTTGAGCCTTATCTAGTTTCACCCAGATGCAAACTATGAGTTTGAGAAGATTCACATGTATATGCATGAGCAATAAATCAGCTAATTAAATTTTTCATATGTGGACCTGATTGTTCATATCTGACATCGCATAATTGAGATTTCTGACCTTCCCTGCCAGTTTTCCACAAGGACATTCAATAGGGAAGCCAGCAGGAAGTCAGAAAGTGCTCCCACTCCCTTGCTTTTTTGTACAACCATAGTTATTATATTTCCCTATTTAGGTAAGGAAACATCTCTGAAATATGTTCTGTAAAATTAATTGAATTTAACTTAATTAAACAAGAAAATATTGTCTCAGTGTTTCTTGTTTGATCTCCAGTTTCATGTGTTATCTGAAGCATTCAACCAGTGCTCAATCAAACAGAGACAACAGAGCCCTGCTTTGGGGATGCTGATATTCTCATTCACATTAAGCTGCCTGTCCCTTGTGATATATCTTGCACGCTAGATTTTATCTCCCTTTGAAGTTATAATTAATTCTTGCTTTCATATCCATCTCAGCCGGACAGATTTTTTTCACCTTTGAGGTAGCACATGAGCTTTGAATGGTGTGTCAGAGTCTAGACTTCAGCAAGTGAATGTGTTCAAGGTAAAAACATTTGGTTTAATAGAAAAAAATAAATTTAATTAATTTAATTAAATATAAGTTATAGATAATTCCCAGGTTACAAATAAGATCCTTTCCTAAGTCTGTCTTTAAGTTGAATTTAGAGGTAAATCAGAACAGGTATATACAATTTTTATTTAGCGTCAGTTAATCAAATGTTCATCTTAGTATGTAATATATTTAATCTTTATTTTGAAGTACGAATCAAGGTAGCTTTTCTTTTTCTTGTCGTAAATGGTCATTTGTAATTTAGGCCTTGGCAATTGTATGGTAAACTTTGGTGAAATGCCTAAGTTGCTACGAAGTCTTTTATGACAAGAAACAGAAAAGCTGCCTTGATACCGACTCATGAAAATATTGCGTGGCTTCAGCAATTCATTGGCTCAAGGAAGGAGGACATTGTCTACCATTTTAAGTTAGATCACATTTTTGTCATAAATTATTTAAAAGAGACAATTATATCCAATTCTAACATGACAATTTCTTTAAGCATCTTTAAAAGTGCATAAAACTGGGAAAATAATTTTGAAGAATAACAGCTTAAAGGACCGTTAAAAATTAATTCCAGAAAAAATGAACTAATCTTGAATTTGACTGCAAGTAGTTAATAAATGTAATAGTTCTAAAACAAACCTATGATAGTATCCCACCTTTCAAATTATTTGCAATATAGCTCAGATTATAAATTGATATTCAAGATTTCATCATGGTTATTCCTCATTTTTGAAATAGCTATTGGTTTTTATTAAATATTTTATTATGGTTTTTATCTTAATATGCACCCAGAATAGCTTTCAAAATATTTTTCAGCCTTCAACCTTCCAAAGATTTTGCCTTTAATTATTTAAGACTTGGCACATAAACATTTTGAATTTTAGATATAACATTGAGAAAGAGTTATGACAATTAATTTGCTATGCACAGTATAGAAAACAGTTAAATTTAATTTTCTTTTTCTTGCTTTCCTTCTATTTCTGAAGAAAAACATTGAACAATGGTAAGAAAGCCACTTCAATGATTGACATTCCAATGATTGGCAAAACACTCCAAAAATGTCTTTATTTTATTTCCTTTCACATTACAAGTCTGTTCAACTGAACATTGAATTTTCTCTCTCTCTAAAGTAGAATCTTCATCTGTCATGATTCTATAAGTATTATCCATCATCATTTGTGTAAATGTTGTCAATTGATATACCCATCCACCTGTTTTCAAGTTATTTCTGAACTGTTCCACTTTTTTTATTAATTATAATTCATGCTGATATTTTGTATACTTAGCCTATTATTAAGATTTTGGGTCCTGTTACAGGCAGTTCCTGATAGGACCACAATTGGGACTAGAAATTCCATTGCTAAGCAAGGCAGTTATTGAATTGTGGCAATATTACAATATTTTGCTGCAGTTGTTAAGTGAATCATTTAATGGATCACTCAATTGTTGCATCTGGCTTTCTCCATTGGCTTTGCTTGGATTTGGAGTTTTGGACCAGATTGCCACACAAAAATCTCAGAAGCACAGAGAGATCTTAACTTAGCTTGATCTATCAGAAATAGACCACAATTTGGGGGGTTTTTTGTTCATAAACTGCATCCTTCATTTGGGCTAAAACCAGAATAAATGAATTTCCACCAGCATATTTACTGCAGGAGAAAGGGTTTTGTAGGCTTAGGAGGCTGCTTTGTGAGTTTTGGCTGTGAATTAGATCTCTATTTGTGTTTATATACTGAGAACTATTGGGTTATCCAGGCATTCAATATTCCAAGACAGTTTTCTAGCCACAACTGATTGTAAGAAAAAGAACTCTCAAACAGATCATGGGATCTTCCTGGATGAATAGTTGTTTTAAATTATGGACATATTGTGGGCATAGCTAGAGGACTATAGCACATGCTGCTCAAAATTAACATTATATTATGACAGGCTAATCCCAGTATAAATTTGGAGTACTAATACATACCACAACATTTGTGAATTTTGAATGCAACTTCAATATATAACAACTTCACCATTTAAAGGGTTGAAGTTCCCCCACAAGTGACCAAAAATAAGAGAAATAGAAATCACCCAGAGAGAGAGCAGGAAGAGGAGGCACCATTTGCTAAGTGTCTCTTTCATTTTACTCTTAATAAAGGGCATGGGGTTGAAAACATAACATAAGCAAGTGCTGAAGCTAACTTTGAGTGTATGATATCTGGAATTCCAGCAAAAAAAAGTAGAAGACAGAAAATTTCTATCTTTTTCCTGACAAATGGCATAAGCTGCCTCAGATCCAAGGACATAATTAAAATAGATATTGAAAGGCACCCAAGCAAAAATCTCATTAGGTCTCATTTTAGCTTATTCCTAGCTTTCCCTGCCTTTTTGCTATCCTTCAAAACAAGTGCTGGTTTTACTAGTGATGTCCTTTGGGAAAAGAAAAGAACACAAAAGCAATAAGCTGCACTTGGAGATTAACTATAAAAACATCAGATGTTCTCTGGAAAATGCTATAGAACCCTTGAAGATTTGTTAAAACTATAGCAACGCAAGAAGATTGTATAGGTGGGATTGACATGTAAAGAGAAATCAGGAACAATGAGTATTTCCTTTGGATTAGAAGAGAAGGAAATAACAAAGAATTATGTTTTCTGTTTTAAAATTATTATGATTCAAAATAATGAATCTTCCACATATCACATAAGAGTTCAGAGGGTTTTTCTGAAATGAATTTTGGCATTTCTCGAAATTCTTGGTCACTGTCTCTCAATTATACAAATAATTTTGTCCTTTCTCGAAATTCTTCAAACATGCCACCTGAGAAGAAAATCCGCAACTTCACATTTGCTTTATTTATTTATATGTTATTAGGGAGAAATATAAGGACAACTCTGTATTATTTTAACAAACAATGTCAAAACTGTTGATTTTTTAACTCTTAAGAATTCAGCTGAGCTATTTCTAGAACATGTGAAATATTACTACCACTTTAGTATCACACTTAGAGTATTCCATCTAGTTTTGTCACCCTATTATAAAAAAGATGTTGAGTGCAGAAAAGAACAACAAAGATAATTAGGGACTGGAGGCTAAAACATATGAAAAATGGTTGCAAGAATTGGGTTTATCTAGTTTAGTGAAAAGAAGGATTAGGAGTGACATGGTAGCAGTGTTCCAATATTTAAGGGGCTGCCATAAAGAAGTGGGAGTCAACCTATTTTTCAAAGAATCAGAAGACAAGACAAGAAACAATGAATGGAAACTAATCAAAGAGAGAAGTGATCTAGAACTAAGGAGAAATTTCCTAAATTCCAATTAAATTGGTGGAATGGCTTGTCTTTCAGAAGTTTTGGGCGCTCCATCATGCTTTTAAGAAGAAATTGGACAGACCCTTGTCAAGAATGGTATGAACACTCTGTATATAGAACAGGACTAAGCATGTTGGGGATAATAATTCCATCCACATTTCAAGTCCATTCTTTTGTTAAATTGCCTAAAATAAACCAGCATAAAAAATGAGATAATTAAATGAATCATTATTATAATGTGAGCATTTCAGGGATATGCAGAAACATCCATGGCAAAAACTGTGAAAACACTGCCAAAAAAAGCTAATACAATCCTTGGCTGTATAAACAGAGGCATTGAATCAAAATCATATGAAGTATTAGTACCACTTTATAAATCCTTAGTAAGATCACATCGGGAATACTGCATCCAATTTTGGTCACTACAATACAAAAAAGATGTTGAGGCTTTGGAAATCTTTTAAAGAAGAGCAACAAAGATTATTATGGGCCTGGAGACAAAACGTATGAAGAACAGTTACAGGAATTAGGTACGGTCAGTCTGGAGAAAAGTAAGGGTGACATGATAGCAGTATTCTAATATTTGAGCTTGCCTTCAGAAGTTGTAGATGCTCCAGCAGTGGAGGTTTTTAAGAAAAGACTGGACAACTACCTATCTGAAATTGTATAGGATCTCCTGCTTGACCAGTGGGTTGGACTAGAAAACATCTTTTTTTCTAGATTAGACATAACCAGTTCCTGCAACCATTTTTATATGTTTTAGCCTTTAGCCCCCCAAATCATCCTTGTTGCTTTTTTCTGTAACAAGAATTTTCTGAATGAGGAGTCCCCACATCAAAAGTAATAATCAGGTCCAAATGTGTGCCACTTCTTTGGGTCTGATATGAAATGTCAAGTTTTGTTAGTAATGAGAAATATGGAAAGGGACATGAGGAGAAAGAATGTTTACTTTGGTCTTTCACATATAGATGTTAGCAGTAAAAAAAGTGGGATGTTTGAGAAATACATGGGAAGAAAACAAAGGAATAGAAGTGGTTGGAAAAAGCTCTGTTTTCTCAGAGTCAGAATGTATTTCTGTTCTATTCTCCAAAATCATATGGTAACTCTGGCAAAGTTGGGGAACAGTGAAGGGTATCTTCTCAATATTTCAGTTTCTATTTCCTCATTTGGATTTAATTTGGAAAATAGGTTGACCCCTCTTCTTCATGACATGAGGAGTAGCAAAACAGTAATCCAAGTAAAAAAGATAAATTGAAATGGGATGGAAGGCAGGTCAACCCAAAAACTCAATTCCCCCCCCCCAATACAGGAAGTGAGTAAACAACCAAAAGCCAGGTCACATAAAAAAGACAATTCAACCCTGAACATGCCTCAGTGGCCTTCAATGAACATTGTCACTTGTAAAGTGCAGTGGCCTTTGCATAGATACAACAATATTTTTTTCAGATTATTTTTCAATTGTGAAATCATTTAAGGGTTCCCTTTCTGATTTTCTTCTTTCTCCCGTAAAGTTGGAGAAAAAAGCTGCAGGATAGGCAATTATATAAATCCTGGCCTGAATAATTTGAGCATCTCAATCAAGACTAATGCTCAAATAAAGGTAATGCCTACACAGGGAATTAATCTAGGTACATGAGAAAGTTTTCCCTGTAGGCTATTGCAAA
Organism: Thamnophis elegans; assembly: GCF_009769535.1. Lineage (NCBI taxonomy): Eukaryota > Metazoa > Chordata > Lepidosauria > Squamata > Natricidae > Thamnophis > Thamnophis elegans. Next base: position 80,777,157 of record NC_045558.1, on the reverse strand, counting down.
AGTGATCTGAAGTTATTTTGTCTAGCCCTTGAACTCTCATGCAACATTATGAAGGGTTGTGTAGAACAGGTGAGGGAATGAGAACATATAAGAAAGTAAATAGTTTTTTGAGGGAAAAGCAAGAGCTCTATCATTTGTATTTTACTTTAATTGCCTGATGTAAAGATATATATGGGTCTGTATCCAAAGAAAGATTTTGACCATTACACATTTATTCTTCATAAACCAACATAAGAAAAGGCCATATCTTTGGAGTTACAGTCTGGTTTTCAATATCTTGACACACACTGTGTATCAATATTCAACAGCATAATATTTATCAATCAATAATATTAAAGGAAGGTTCAAATGCAGATAAGGGAAGGCACATCTTATATATTCTCAGGATGCTTCAACTGGAAGATTTTTGCACCAGCTTCTGTTATACTGCAGCTAAATTAGAAATAAATTTACTCAGCTGTGGAAGAAGAATCTCATGAAACCAAGAGTCAATTATTTGCAAGAATGCAAATAATGCAGTAATGCAAATAATTGTGTCTATTTCTGTGTATGGTTTATTTTTTAAAGTATACTTTTCTGGTCTAGTTGGTTTTGCCGTAATTATTTTCTATCTGGAAGCATAGAGTGATTTATGCAAACTATTGGGAAAGAGATGATAATTAAATTTTATGTAACTAATTGTCAAGTCTAATACTGCACAAGAAAACCCAGCTGCTGGAGCAGAATCATTTTTGCTACATACTGTACTGTTAATCGTAAATAGACATCTAATCCGAGTAAGATCAATAATCTGTTTTACCTCTTTTTTCTGATCTTGGTATAAAATAATGCATAAATATTGCTAGATGCTATATGAGAATACTGTTGCTCATATATCTTTTTTATACTTTATTTATGTATGTAAGATGCAATTATAATGAGCAATTACAGTAATTTTATAGCACAATTCTTAAAAGCACTGAGCAGTTTGCTAATGGTGTTTCAACTCTGCTAGTCTAACTATCTTTCCGATTTCTAAAATGTGTTACCAAAGGAACAATTCAATAAACCCCAGTTATTGATTACGTCTATAGGCATGACCAGATGATAAGCTTGGATATGTTAGCTAAAAAGCTTCTAACTATGTGGTAAACTATCTTTTGATCTGTTTAAAATATTCCCTTAGTGTGTCTTTCAATCTAGAGTAATAAGTATTTTACATGATTTAACATTTAAAGTAATATATCCCAGTAAAACCTTTGAAAAGTGGGTTAGAAATCCACACAGTATTTATTAGAACTAATTATGCACAGAAAATTAGTGTGCATTGCAGTGGCTGCAATGTGGCACCACAGTCTAGGGTTGTTTGACCACCATGGGAAATTGGCACAACTCTAATTCAGAAATATCTTGCAGTGAAGGCTGCCCTACTATGTTTGTGGGCAACACTACAGAAGCAAAACCTTCATAATGCAAAATTTCCTATTTGTAGGTTATCAGGAAGGGTATTTCCATTTTTCTCCATTCATTTGGGCATAAATCTCATAAATCATGATTGCACTTTTTGGCATCAGCTGGTTGAATAATAATTCTTGCAGAAAGATGAAATTATATGGGATAATATTTTGATATTTTATAATCAAATAAATACATTTTTTAAGTTTCATTCTGCCAGAAGATGAATGGCTTTTTATAGTGTCCTGCCTTATCAAGTGGCTTTGATATTATGGAGCTCTGACAGAAGCCTTGTTTCCCATGGATGCAAACTTTAGGATGTGCAACCTAGTCTATTCATCCCTCTCCCCAATTTTCCTGAAGTTCATCAGTCTCACCAAAAAGCTATTATTATGCAACTCTTTAAAAAGTAATATCCAAATGCACAACATGAACTAAGATGGGGGAGAGACAGAATACTGATTTTATGTACGTTTTTGCACTCTGATGGGTTTGTAATATAAGGCAAGATGATATGGATAACATTAAACCACTTATAAGAATTTGGGAAGGAAAACTAGTGATGTGGAAATGTACCTATTTGACAGCTATTTGAAGAGAGAAATGTGTAATATTTAAAGTTTAAATTTGCTCACATATGTAACCCCACAAGCCTCTAGCACCTGCAAGAATGTTCCTGGTTTCCAAATGTGTCCCACAAGCTTTTTTAGAGAATAAAAGATAGCTTTGTCTTGTGACTGAACTGTATTTTTAATTAGGGCCCAGAGACTTTCTTAAACAAGCTACTCTTTCCCTATTTGTTTCCCATACTCACAGGCTGCTAAGCTTCTTTGTGCAAGTTTTGAGATAACAGATTATCTACTCTGGCTCCAATTAGATAATAGCTTTCTGAACCTGGCTGCCAAATAAACTACTCCTGTGTCCTGAGAAGTCTAAGCCTGTCATTTTCTGCAACAATATAGCAGGGTTGGTGAACCTATTCAGCACTGAGTGCCAAAATGGGAGTGCACGCACATGCATGGGCGCATTTAGAAAACCAGAAAAGCAGCTGATCATGTCTTCCGGTTTCTGGTGTGCATGTGGGTGCCAAAATCAGCTGGCCACCCGGTGCACATGTGCATGCTGGGAAGATGATTTTCCCATTTCTGGCACGTGCATGCACACCAGCCAGCTGGTCTTCACACGCACATGCATCTTCCTGATGCAAGTATACGCACCGGGCAGCTGCTCTTTCCAATACTCCTGCCTGCGTAAAGGCCAGCTGACTGGTGTGCTGGAACCCGGAAGAGCAACAGGCAATAGCTCATGTGCCCAGAGAGATGGCTCTACGTGCCACTTCTGGCACACGTGTCATAGGTTCATAGTCATGGATATATAGCAAATGAGGTGCCATTTTCGGTAGTCAATTGTGTTACATAATAGTTATAATATCATAATTATGTACTATTGTCCATATTCTGTATCTGAACTATGGTGGTTCTATAATGCTTGAGGCAATAATTAATTGAGGCTTAAGTCGTTTGGAACTCATAAAGTTTGCAGACATTAAAGTTTGCAACACTAAGCTGGCAGGAATAGCCAACACCCCAGAAGACCAGGCTCAGGATCCAGAAGGATCTGGACAGACCTGACAGACCCTATCCAACAAAATGAAATTCAATGGTGAGAAAAGGTATTACACTTAGGCAAGAAAAAATAGCAGTAATTTTGAGTGGGATTTTGGAGTTTTAATGGACAATCACTTAAATATGAGTCAGTAATATGTGGCGGCAGCAGCCAAAAAAAGCTAATACAGCAGAGGATAGAATGAAAATCACATGAAGCATTAGTACTACTTTTATAAAGATTTATTAAGGCCACACTTTGAATATTGCATCCGCTTTTGATTATCACATTACAAAAAAGATGTTGAGGCTTTGGAAAAAATTGCAAAGAAGAGAGACTAAGATGATTAAGGGCACCATATATAAGGTGACCAGATTTTCAGATTGGAAAAGAGGGACGCCTTTGACCGGGGGGGGGGGGGGGGGCGGCTTGATTAAAAAATTTTTTTTTTGTCAAAAGGTCACCCCAGGACACTGAAACCAGCATAAATACAAATCTGTTGCCAAACAAAATTTTGATCACGTGACCATGAGGATGCTGCAACGGTCGCTAAGTGTGAAAAATGGTCGCAACGGTCGCTAAGTGTGAAAAATGGTCATCAGTCACTTTTTTCAATGCCATTGTAACTTTGGTCACTAAATGTTTCCCCCTCCTCGAGACTCCTCACTTCTTCCTTCATTCCTCTTGCTTATCTACCTTCACCTTATCTGTCTTCTGCTCTTTCCCTCTCTTCCTTCCTTTCTCCTTCCATCCTCTCTTCTTTCCTCACTCACTCCCTTCCTCCTTTTTTCTCTTCCTTCCTCCTTCCATTCTTTCAGCTTCATTTCTTTTGCCTATCTACCTTCTCTGTCTTTCTGCTCTTTCCATTTCTCTCTTCCTCTTCGCTTCTGTTCCTTCCTCCTTCCCTCCTTTCCTATTTCTTCCTCCTTCCTTCCTTCTGCCTATCTACCTTCACCTTCTCTGTCTTTCTGCTCTTTCCCTGTCTTCCCCTTTCCTCCCTCCCTCCCTTCTTTCCTTTCTAGTTCCATCTTTTCTTCTTTCCTCTCTCCCTCTTTTTCTTTTTTCCTTCCTTCCTCCTTTCTCTTGCCTATCAACTTTTTTATTTTTTTTGTTACATAGACGACACATACCCACAACAATAAAAACAAAACAAAACAAAAAGAAAAAACCCATCAACACATATAGCATGTCATTTGGTTACAAGTGTTTTAACATTTATCATTCTTATACATTTATTATTTCATTTAATAGGTTATAATATACAGTTTGGGTTGCTTTGTTTACCATCCCTTCCTCCTGTTATAACACCACCTTATTTTCCCTTTCTTTTCTCCCTTCCTCCCTTCTCTACTTTCTTCCTTCCTGCTCTCCTTTCCCTTCCTTCTTCCTGTACCTTTCTCCTACTCCTGCTCTTCCTCATCCCCTTCCTACCCTCTCTCCTCCTCTTTCTCTCTTTTCCATCCTCCTCTCCTTACCTCTTTCTTTTCACCCTCTCTCCCTTCTCTACTTTCTTCCTTCCTCCTCTCCTTCCCCTTCCTTCTTCCCTTACCTTTCTCCTACTCCTGCTCTTCCTCTTCCCCTTTCTACCCCCTCTCCCCCTCTTTCTCTCCTTTCCATCCTCCTCCCCTTACCTCTTTCTTCTTTCCATCTTCCTTTCATTCTCTCCTCCTTTCTCCCTTTCTCCCAACTCCCTTTCTGGGAGTTGAAGTCCACACACTTTCAAGTCTCCAAGGTGGAGAAATATTGATCTATCTAATTAATATAATTATTTCTCCCTCTCTTTTTCACTCTCTCTCTCCAGCGCACACACGCAAATGCATAGGGCAGCCCACCTCACACACAGGTAACTCCGGGAGGCTTACGGGAAGAGGACAGCCGACCACTCACCCACACGGGGGGGGGGCAGGATTTCGCCAAGAAAAGTTAACTTTCCTGCGAAAGGGGCCGGCAGCCTCTCAGCTCTTCCCGGCCAGGGAGACCTCCCCCCACTTCCACTCCTGCGACCCTCCTCCCGCCTCCTCGGAGCTTCAAGCAAGCTAACTGGGAAGGCCGGGGAAGAAGAAGAAGCGGCGGCGCGAGGTCAGCGGTCCTTGGGGGTGCGGCGGAAGCCCTGCGAAAGTGCCCCTTCCCCAGCCCAGCTGCCGTTTCTGCTACTGAGGGCGGAAGGGGAGGAGGAGGAGGAGAAAGATAAAGTGGCGGCACGATCCCTGCTGCAGCCGAGGCGGGAAAGGTGCGTTTTGACAGGGCTTCCACAGCGCTGTGGAAGCCCTGCGAAAGTGCCCCTTCCCCAGCCCGGCTGCCGTTTCTGCTACTGAGGGCGGAAGGGGAGGAGGAGGAGGAGAAAGATAAAGTGGCGGCACGATCCCTGCTGCAGCCGAGGCGGGAAAGGTGCATTTTGACAGGGCTTCCACAGCGCTGTGGAAGCCCTGCGAAAGTGCCCCTTCCCCAGCCCAGCTGCCATTTCTGCTACTGAGGGCGGAAGGGGAGGAGGAGGAGGAGAAAGATAAAGTGGCAGCAAGATCCCTGCTGCAGCCGAGGCGGGAAAGGTGCGTTTTGACAGGGCTTCCACAGTGCTGTGGAAGCCCTGCCAAAGTGCCCCTTCCCTGGCCCGGCTGCCGTTTCTGCTGCTGAGGGCGGAAGGGGAGGAGGAGGAGGAGAAAGATAAAGTGGCGGCACGATCCCTGCTGCAGCCGAGGCGGGAAAGGTGCGTTTTGACAGGGCTTCCACAGCACTGTGGAAGCCCTGCCAAAGTGCACCTTTCCCTCCTTGGCTGCCGTTGCTGCTGCTGAGGGCGGAAGGGGAGGAGGAGGAGGAGGAGGAAGAAGGAGCGGGATGAGCAGCGAGCGGAGCCTCATTTAAAAGCAACGATGGCTGTGGCCGGTCGTTCACTCAGCCGCTCTTGCGTGGAGGTCTGAGGAGGCAGAGGGGTGGGAGGGGTGCGAAGGAACCAGCGCGGCAGCAGCCGCGCTGGGTAGGTGCTACCCCGGAGTCCAAGGGTGGGCGGGCTGGTGAGCGGGTGCCTTTCTCGCACACAGGGAAGGGAAGGAGGGCTGCGGCGGCTGTTTTCAGTAACCCCGCGCAGGTTACTAATTCCCACCGGTTACTCACCAGTGAAGCTGAAGCAGCAAAACAAAGCAAATGCCCGCGAAATGAAATGGAGACTCCTGCGACTCACGCGGCGTGCTAAGCAGACTCCAGCCAATCAGTGAGGTGGCTGGGATGGAAAACTTCCCGTGCGTGCTTAAAGTTTTCCATCCCAGCCAGCTCACTGATTGGCTGGAGTCCAGGCCAATCAGTGAGCGGCAGGCTGGGCTGGCTTAGATTTTTAGAAATAGATGAGGAAATAATGAGCGAGCTAGCGGCAGCTGATGGGCGGGGGAGCCAGCAAGCACCAAAATAAAGCGGGGTTTTTTGAGAAGCGGGCGGGACGCGGGAAAAACGATGAAAAATCGTGCCTGTCCCGCCAAATCCGGGACGTCTGGTCACCTTACCCATATAGCCAGTCTAGAGAAAAAAAGAACTAGGGATTACATGTATTCCAGTATTTGAGAGACTGCCACAAAGAGGAGTGGATGATCTTATCTTCCAAAGCACCAAGAAAGCACCAAGAAACAATGGATGGGAACTAATCAAGAGAGGAACAACCTGGAATTAAAGAGAAACAGTGAGAACAATTAACCAAAGGAACAGCTTGCCATCAGAAGTTGTGGGTGCTTCTTCACTAGAGGTTCTATCTAAGAGAATGGATAGTCAATTGCCTGAGAATTGTATAGGTTCTCTTGCTTGAGCAGAGAGTTTCACTAGAAGACCTCCAAGGTCCCTTCCAGCTCTATGATTTATTGAGGCAGCATGTGAAAACTACAGCTCTCACTAATGTTTATAATTTTTCAAATGGTGACCTATAACTATCAGCTCTGGGCTACAAAAATTGAGCTGACAGCTGGATGACAACAAAGGATAAAAGAAATCCAGATTTTCATATCCTAGATCTGGTAGCCTGGAGAGGTACTATTCTAGGAATGTTAATTTATTTGATTCTGACATACTTTATTTAACATTTTGAATCAAACATACATTTTTATGTCAAATTTGTTAGGCCCAGATAACTCTTCAGCCGCATTGTAAGGCACAAATGATAATATCATCAAAAGAAATTACATTTTTTACAAATATTACAAATATTAGTGATAAATATTTAAATTCTGATGATTTAATTGCAAACTATTCCATAGCATAATCTTAAAAAAATGTGAGAATTTCTTTTATAATTACAGTTACTTCAGCCATTTTCTGAGAATGATAAACAGAATATTAATTCTTATTAAATACACTGAGGATATTAGATAGTGTAGCTTCTATCAAAACCTATGGAAGATCAATATTCAATTCATATGTCTTCAAAACATAACTAGTATGATGGCTTGAAGGTGAAAATCATGTATCAAAAATATTTTTGTCATCACTCTTAAGCACTATCTGTTTTCAAGGAATCATTTCATATATTTAAACATAGATTATTAAGTATTACATCATTAAGTAAGAAAGTTCCAAGGGATCCTAAACTATATATAAAGAAAATCAGATTTTGATATATTTTTTAATTTCATTGATGATTGACTTCCAACCTGCTGAAAAAAGACAAATAGGCCTTTGGGCTCCATGGGCTGCAAAGGGACCTTTGCTCATTTGCCTTTTGATGAATTAATTTCTGTCTGATATGCAAAAAGAAAACACTATTCAGGTTACCAAAAAACAGAACTATAAATGTCAGGTTGGTTGCACATCTAGTTCTTCCAGATCTACTTGTGTGTGGGATGTAATGTGTAGTAGGTCCCTCTGTTATCCTTCTCTTCTCTTCTCTGCTTCCCCTTCCTCTCTCCTCCACTCCCCCCTTTCCACTCCTTCTTTCTCTCCTCCTCTTCCCACCCTGTCCTCTCTCCTATCCCTCTCTTCTTCCCTTACCTCTCTCCTCAACTTCACACTCTTCATCTCATTTACTTGGTGTATTGCAGCCTCTGAGTGAGCTCCATTTTATGTTGATGGTATTTATAATTCATTTTTAATATACATATTTAATTTTAACATATGTCTTCCTCCTTTTTTTTAAAGAGAGAGGAAAAAGTATACATATATAATAATTGTATTTTTAACCTCACACCCCCACCCCCAGCCTATTTTTGGCTGAGATATAGACCTGGTTACAATTCCCAGCTATTCTCATCTTTATATTTATATAGTTATGCATCCTTACATGCTCCAAATTTGTAGTTCTGTCTTTATACATATTTAATTTTAACATATATCTTCCTCCTCCTTTTTTAAAAGAAAAAAGTATACATATATAGCAATACCAATTGCATTTTTTTTAAAAAAAACCAGATTATTTTTGGCCCAAGATGTAGACCTGGTTATGATTCCCAGCTATTCTCATCATTATATTTATATAGTTATGCATCCTTACACGCTCCAAATTTGTAGTTCTGTCTTTATAATCTTAATAATTTCCCATTGTAAGTATATTTCATATTCCCTCTCCATTTTTCCGTATCTTGGCTTAGGTTACCCTTAATTGTCTTTAAATAACAAATCTTACTGTTCAAAATTCATTACAATTCCCTTAATCTACTATATAAAATAACAAGCAGTACACATCTCTCTTTGTTAGTCATTTTAGGAGTTCTATATGTGCCCATGTTTCATATATTTTAACCCATACTTAATTGTCCTTCCATTGTCATATTCAATCAATTAGCAACTCAGTTTAATTACCATGTATAAAAGTGAATCACATACCTCTATTTTACATTCTCCACATAATCATTTCATATTTGTCATTTCCATATATTTTAACCTTTATTTAATTATCTTTCCATTATCATATTTAATCAATTAGCAACTCAATTTTATTATCAGGTATAGGAGTAAACCACATATCTCAGCTCTATATTTCCCCATGTAACAATTTCTAATTGTCTGATTTTTTTCCTAGTAAGTCTTTTGTCCCACTTCTCTGTTCCCGTCTTCTCCATTTTCTTTGTTTTGACATGGCCACCCTCTTCAATTTTCCTCAAGCCACTGTCAAACCCAGTGAAATCTTTTGTATTTCCCTTGGTTGAGGCATAGCCCCCCACTTCGGTTTTCCCTATGCCACTATCATTCTCAGTAATATCTTTTGTCTGCTTTTTATTTCCTTTTGTTGGGACACATTCCCCCTTTTCAATTTTCCCTATATCACTGTCAAACTTTTTTGTCAGCTTTTTATAAAGTTTTTTTGTCTGCTTTTTATTTCCCATCATTTCCCACCATTTCTTCATAAAGCAACATTTATGCTGATTTATTCCTCTGCCAGCTCAAGGCCGGACAGCACTTTAACTCAGAGGAAATTCTTGGGACAGAATTTGAATTCAAAAACTCCAGGCTATTGCTAGATGGAAGAACAGTTTTCTTTGCCCCTTTACTGTTAATATAATAGTAGTCCAGAATTTGCAATCCAAATAATTATTTAATCTACTTTCCATCATTAGTCTTTCTAAAAAAATCCCTCTATCTTTTGCCTAAGATTCAGAAAATGGGTGTTAGCTAGGCCCTTTCACACTAACCCCTAAGCAATAACCTCAGAACAGACTTAAGCTGAAATATTGCATCCCCATGTCAATCATGCAAATGTTGGTGGTTTGTCTGTTTTTTAGAAGGTCAAAAGTGAATAAAAGAGATAGTTTGCTATTAAAGGCATAAACTAGGAGCAAACTAGAGTTTTCTATCCATCCATCCATCCATCCATCCATCCATCCATCCATCCATCCATCCATCCATCTATCTATCTATCTATCTATCTATCTATCTATCTATCTATCTATCATGTTTCCCTGAAAATAAGCCCTCCCCAGATAATAAACCCAATCGGGCTTTTGAGTGCATGCGCTAAAATAGACCCTCCCCTGAAATTAAGCCCTCCCCGAAAATATTGCAATACAGCAGCAGCAGTGACCATGCTCGCTGCCTCCTGCACCTCAAAAATAAGACCTCCTTGAAAATAAGCCCAAGTGCTTATTCTGGGGGTCAAAAGAAAATAAGACCCTGTCCTACCTACCTACCTACCTACCTACCTACCTACCTATCTATCTATCTATCTATCTATCTATCTATCTATCTATCTATCTATCTATCTATATCCATCTACCTACTTACCTACCTACCTACCTACCTACCTACCTACCTACCTACCTACCTATCTATCTATCTATCTATCTATCTATCTATCTATCTATCTATCTATCTATCTATCTCTATCATCTCTTCTCTGTCTTCAAATATTGGGGCCAAGAAAACTTAATTAACCTGTCAAGAAGAGTCAAGATTGACTCAAAGGGCAATCACAGCAAGAGTTGAATGACCCCTGCTCACCCTTTTTCATACTGATTCCATTGTCAACTTCCCAAAATTCTCAAGACATATGGAGAGAAACAAAGATTTTGAAGAAGATTGATCCATCCATCACAAGGCCATATCTTGATATAAATCTCCAGAGACAGACTCTATGTCAGTATTAAAGAGGATTAGGATGTAATATATCTCCTTCATTTATTCTTTATTGAGCCTTTTGACAGCTTCTTTACTGAGTGAAAATGAAACGAGCTATCCCAATTTGGGCTGCTGCTCTATTTCTATTGAGATTTAGAATTTAATAAACAACTGGGTAAGAGAAATTCCTGGCATAGATGAGGCACATCGTTCGCCTGCCTCCTCCTGTAGAGGGCGGGTTTTTTAGAGGCTTTTTAAACAGTTAAGCAGAGTCATCAAATTCTCCTGTTGGTTTTCACGCAGTCCTCTAACTCGTATAGCAAAGGCAGCCTTGTTATAATTTATCATGACAAGTTCTTTTTGGGCAGATTCAATTTCCTGTTCTAACGTTTGGATTTTTGATATCAGATTAAGATTAGTTTCTTCCAAAAGTTCCAATTTGTCCTCCGTTTCAGCAATATAATCTGTCATGACTGTCATTACTCCGATCATATCCTGCTTTGCCTGAGCAATTTTAGCATCAAATTGATCACATAAATCCGATATCAGTTGATTAATCTCCTGTCTGAAATCATTAAGCGTTTTGAGAAGGAATTATTGTGTTAGCAAATCTCCCGTGGAGGGTGTAGGAGACAAGGGTAGCGACTTCATAGCAGTTTTTGGAGATATGTTATTAAGGAAGCGCTTCTGTTTAGGTTTGGGAGCCATTCCAGAATAAGAATAAAAGACAAGCAATCAAGCGAGCCAAAAATCAAAGTCTGTGCTCCCCTCAGTTAATCTTTTAGCAATTAGTACGGAGAAGCCTTCAGGAGGGTAGGGCTTACTAGGTACGTCACATCAAACACAAAAGCTACGAGATCGCCATCTTGTGACGCAGATAAAAAAGAAAGGGAGCCTTTTGCGAAATTGAAGCTGGTATTTTAAATAGTAATAGAAGAAATTCCTCGGGAATGGTCCCCGCCCGGATTGGCTTTTAAATAGCTTAGCTTTGTCCTGGGGGGGGAGGCAATCTGCCTAGGCTGCAAAAAAGGCAGCGCGGAAAACTGGCCGGAGTAAAGGCTCAGCTAATGTTGAATCTCTTCTCCATTCACAGCAAAAAAAAAGCTATGAATTACAAAGAGATCCTAACGACTGACCTCCTCTCTGCCCCTTTCTGCCAGAAAGGGGAGATATCTATAGATCTTATAAGATATACGAACCAGAGTCCTGGCAGGAGCTTTTTTGAGCTCCCGACGGCGGCAGCTCCTCCCCTCGAAGCCCAAGCAGAGTCATCCATGGCGACTCTGGCAGCAACTAGCCCAACCTGACCTCAGCTCTTGCCTTTCTCCTTTTACATTTTTTTTCCTTTTCATGATGGCAGGCAAGAGCAGAGTTGAAAAATCCTCTGTGAAACAGCTGGAAAAGGTACGTGTATGTATAGGTCGGAGGGAGGGGGAGGAATTCAAACTTAATCCTCCTGGTGCAACTTTGTGTGTGTGTGTGTGCTTGTTTGAGAGAGAGAGAGTTGTGAAGAGAGGGAAGGGAATAGGAGAGGCCAGGAGGGCAGCCCGCCAGCTCAGGCAGGTGAAAGTCACTTTCTTTCGCCCGCCTCTGTGTCTGCAGCAGCCCGCCAGCACAGGCCAGCGAAAGTCATTTTCTTTCACCCACCTGTGTCCGCAGCAGCCGGCCAGCAGAGGTGGGCGAAAGACCCGCCTCTGCTGACGGGCTTCCGTGGACACAGGCAGGCGAAAGAAAGTGACTTTCGCCGGCCTGTGCTGGCGGGCTGCTGCAGACACAGGTGGGTGAAAGAAAGCAGCAGCCTGCCAGCACAGGCCGGCGAAAGTCACTTTCTTTCACCCGCCTGTGTCTGCCTGTGTCTGTGCTCAGGCGGGCTGCCGTGGACACAGAGGTGGGTGAAAGAAAGTGACTTTCACTGCCCTGTGCTGGCGGGCTGCCGCTTTCTTTCGCCCACCTGTGTCCGCGGCAGCCCACCAGCCAGGCCAGCAAAAGAGACTTTCTTTTACCTGCCTGTGCTCACGGCAGAGCTCAGACGGACTGCCGCGGACACAGAGGCAGGTGAAAGAAAGTGCTTTAGTCAGTGGGTTGTCAGGGGAGAGGACTGCCTCACCAGCCATAAACCTCACCGCATGTCACTAAGATCGAGCATATGAATACATAAGAAACCAGATCATTCAAATGCCCAAGCAACAAGAGAACCAATCAGCTGCTCAGAATTTAAATATAGCTCCAAATGAACAACCAATCAAATGACCAACTGACTGCACTGCACACAAGACATTTGTAAGAGAGCAATAGGACAAGATCATCCTGCTGATGATATTACCTAGTCTGATAATGAAATGCTCAGAAACTAAATTGAAACATGCTTGGAGAGCAAACCATTGCCAAAATAAATTTTACACCTCTTTTTAGAATTTGTGGCGCTTTGGTTTCTGCTTCACAAACATACTTTGTCCCAGTACACCTTCCCTACTCAGTTTCAGTACAGAGAAAACTAGGATTAGCTGGTGCTTGCTGTTCCCGTTTGTTTTAACAGCACATCACTTTTGGGTGTGATTATTCTCTTCCTCCCATAAGACAGAAACTTGCTGCATAATTTGTTCATGAATCTACATTCAGGTTGACTTATGGGTTGCTTGGGACTACATTTTCCAATACTAGTAGAGTGGGCAGATGCAAAGACAGCAGGCAGCCAGATTGTGGAATCTTGGCAAAAGGGGAATCCATCTACTGCAGAGACAGAGTTAGGAGTAGCCAGATGGTGGAACTTGGCCTGAGGCAGATCCTGGACAAAGTAAACAAAAAAGGGAGAAGGAGAAAGAAAAAGAGAAGCCAAGGGGAAGCAGGAATGGGAAGGCCAAAGTGATATTAGCAATGCCATACGAGTGCCTGCTGACAAGTGCTGATTGTGAGAAGTAGATAAATAACTAAACAAATAATGGTGAAGGGAGATGGGCAGTTAAGAAGTATAAAATATAAAGGCTTGACAATTAAAAGGCTAATAATGCCTTCTTTATGGCAGTGGGAAGAGACTTTGACAAGTTCTTGGAACAAGATAGTTGCCTCCTCCCAACCACATTTTGGAGAAATTTAATGGTATGCCCTTTGAAGTGGTAGCCAGATCCTTTGGTATGTACTCAATATGTGCCAGTAGCTCCTCTACATCAGCTCTAGAGCTGATAAGCAATGGCTAAGTCTTTTGCAAGCTCTCAGTGGCATGATACTTTGTCAATGACTATATGACTGTATGCTGCTGCCATTTCCAGAGAATACTTAAGAAAATGTTAGCTATCCAGAGCCTTGGTGATTTCTGGTGACCAGTTAATCTTTGATTTATGACCACAATTGAGCGAACATATTTGTTGCTAAGCGAAACAATTGTTAAATGAATTTTGCCCCATCTTAGGCCCTTTCTTGCCACAGTTGTTGACTGAATCACTGCAGTTGTTAAGTTAGTAACACATTTGATAAGTAACTGGCTTCTCCATTGACTTTTGCTTGTCAGAAGTGTACAAAAGGTGATCACAGGACCCTGAAACACTGCAACTGTCATAAATATGCACTAGTGCCAAGTGTCCAAATATTGGTCACTTAGGGATGCAGCAACAGTTGTGTGAAAAATGGTCATAAGTCACTTTTTTCAGTGCTATTGTAACTTTGAACAGTCGAACAGTCACTAAACAAAAGGTTGTAAATGGACAACTACCTGCAATTTTAGGCCACTTCATCTAAAAGAAATACACGATCATCAATAACTTCTCTTATGATGAATGCACTTGGCAGGATAATTCTGCTTGGAGAAGGGAGTCCTGAGATGACCCTGAATTTATGTGGCATATATTTTAAGGTAAGAGGGTTTTTTTTGTTACCCTTGTTCTCTTGTTTGTACTTCTGCAACTGTTTTTATCCTTTTGCAAAAGCAAAAGTATTATAGTTATATACTAAGTAACTTGTAAAATCTCTTGTTCTGTTTGGCTCTTGTTTTATCACCAAAGGTCTTATTATAGCCTGAAATGGGTAGGGATGGGATGTCAGAATTAAATTAAAATTAAGAATTACTTTTTGTATTTCATTTGTACTATCAAACACTTGAGGAACCAAGTCTATGCAAAATATTGCCTTGTTTCCTTGTGAGTTCTTTCAGCCAGATCTCTTAAGTGCTTCTGCAATGCTGTGCATCAACTAGAAATAATCTTGACTAAAGCAGGAGTATTACAAAGAATAATGTATGCATAGCTTTATTCTTAATAGGCTTGAGCTTTTCCTCATAAGGGATTTCTGCCTGACATCTGTGAAATCTCTTCCCATTCCAATCTCAAAGTCTTTTTTTTTTAAAAATGTAAGACAATCTGTTTAGACTGCGGAGGTGGAGGGAGGGGGAAGGAAGACAAAGATAAGAAAAATTGACACACACCCCACACAAACAGAGACAGAGAGAGGGAGGGAGGGAGGGAGGGAGGAAGGGAGGGACTGTTTCACTTGTGAAAAAAATCCATTGTGTGTAAAAACATATAAACCCAGTAGGGATATTGCAATTTCATCTCATCTTATCTCAAAAGGGTAAGCAATTATTGGCTCTTGGGAATTTTCAGCAAAAATAGTTTTCTTATTATTTGAACTTGTATATCCATTTTGCTCTTCTATTGTTGATGTTTGGTCAGTGCCTCTTTCCATCAAACACATACATAATTTCTCAATTAGCATGACTGCAAAGAGGAGAAAAGAGAAAAATAGTATGAAATTTAGTAACAAAGTGCCATATGCTTTTGGAGTAAAGGATCTATATGCATAAATCTTCTAAAGATTTCTCTGATGATGAATTTTGCAAATAGGGCACACCCAAGTCATGAAAGAACTATGGCAACATAGAGAGGCAAGAGGTTTGGCAATGTTTGTGCAAGAACTTAAGAAGGACCTATTCCATCATTCTGACTTATCAAATTGAACTACAAGCATACTAAACAGATATTTTAAGAGAAAGTTGAATAAGCCACACCAACAGTTGTCAAATCAAAGAGAAAAGGTTGATTATTCACTCTACTATAAAATGCTAGGGCATGAGGGCTCTAATTATTTAAGTTTAAAGATAAATGAGAAAAATACTGGTACAACGCTCCTATATTTGGATCCAAATTATATTTACCTCAAATATGTAGTAACTTTGTTATAATAGATGGCTTCCCTCTGTTCTTAAACTAATCTGAATAACCTCTTTAATACAGGGACTATTTATTCTGACCAGTATATCAAGAATGCAATAGAAGAAACAAAATAAGTCTTCTCATGCTTTTTTAATGGCCATATCACACACATGCCACTGCAATTTTGAGACTTTTCTATAGTGTTCTCTAGAGTAATTTTTCTCGATCTTTCAGGAACCGGGGAGAACCTCTGGATATATACTGCCAAAGACAGTATGATAGAATTGCATCAAGAGCTCTTTCCATCTCTTTGTTATATAGTGAAACCAGAATTTTAACAGAATCCACTTTTATCTGGAAAACTTGTGATGATTCATAAATTCCTCAGATTCCATCAAGTCTCTAAAAGTGGATTATTTTCTTGGTTCCTCATATCTCACTAGTCTAAATCTCATCAAGAAATCATCTGTCTATGATGGTAGAATCACAGGACTACCTATCTGTCTCACAAAATCAGAACATTTTCAGCAATACTTGTTCTTATTCAGTGGCAAAAAAGTAAAATAATTATTGTCTTTTAAACTGATATTAATGAATACTTTTTTTTACTAATGATTTAAAATATTTAGCTATATTTTAAATCAAGTATTTTTTGTTATTTCTATTTTTTTTCATGTATCTGCATGTGGTTTATTTACTGTAAACCTCCTTATGCTGTGCATTCCTAAAGATAGCATATAAATCTAATATATTAGTTTACTTTATTGATTAGCCCTTGGGCTATATCAAAGTGCAGAGTTCAGTCACAAATTATTATTAAAATCTGATAAAAACAATTTTAAATGGAATTGAATAACATACAGTTTAAATTAAATTGGAATAAAATACAATAATTTAATATATAGATTAATAAAATATGATAAAGTTATATTTCAGTATCGCCCCTACACTAGTCTACCCCAATCAGTCCCACATATGCTGATCTCAACCAAACCATCTTGCTCATGTACTGTGCTGTGTTAAATGCTATTTTCAGATTCTAACTGCACGAAAGGTAAGTTGTTTTAATATGGGGATCCTAATGGGTCATTCATTTAGTATATAGAGACCAAGGTACCTGTCTCTCACCCTCTTATACAGGCAACAATCAAATTGGGTGTGAGCCAGGTCTTCTACCTCTGCCGCTCCACAAATGCAGAGACATCCATTATAGGGTATAGAATGGAATCTTCCATATCTGACCATTGTGTCAAGCTGTTCAAATCTCCCTCATGTAAATATCTCCCTAAGATGTTTTGGCAGTTGTAACTTTAAATAGGTATGTTTGTATTTGCTCAGTCATTTCAAGTTAATCTAATCT
Source organism: Thamnophis elegans (assembly GCF_009769535.1). Taxonomy (NCBI): domain Eukaryota; kingdom Metazoa; phylum Chordata; class Lepidosauria; order Squamata; family Natricidae; genus Thamnophis; species Thamnophis elegans. The sequence goes on along the minus strand of NC_045558.1, from coordinate 80,760,096 downwards.
ATTAATAAATCTAATAGCCATCTCTGTGGGAATAAAATGCCTGTCTATATGATGATAGATAATCACAGTGATGGCTGGATGGCTGGATAAATCGTGTGGAAATTCTCAATGTATTCAATATTATAAAAAATACTCTGTACAATAGAACTGTATTTTCTCCTAAGATTGCAAACACTCCACCAAAACTCTTCTAAATTATCTTTTCCATTTGGCAAAGCATACATGCAGAATTAATTTAAGGCAATAGTATCCATCCTTGGCAACTTTAAGACTTGTGGATTTATTGATGCATTGAGTTCAGCGTGTTCACACATCAAAATCTGAACTGCTTGGGCTCTGCCCAGGACATTAGTTTTATACCATGCTACAACCGAGCTTTCTCACGACGTTTCCATACACGAGACAAACATGACATTTTGAAAAGGAGAAGTTCATTTTGGAGTGTTACAAACAGAGAAGTACATAGGAAAAATACAAAAAGAGAAGTTCCTATAATGTCTTTACAAAAGAGGGAGGTGAATTGGACCCCCCTATCTGAAATAATGCATTCAGGAACTCCATGTAACCTATACACATGTAAAATAAACAATTTAGCCAACAACTTTGCTGATGGGATCTTGGAATAAGGTACAAAGTGGACCTGTTTGGAGATCAGATCTGTAATCACCCCAATAATGGTATTTCCAAGACTTTCTGGTAGCTCGACAATAAAATCCTTTGATATTTCTTTCCATGGTACCCCAGGTTGGGCAACACTCTGAAGGAGTTCTTGAGGTTTTCCTGGTGGTCTCTTTGCAGCTACACAAACAGGACAGCTGGCTATATAGGATTCAATGTCTTTTTTTGGAAAGGCCACCAAAACTGCTTCTTAATCAAATACAAAGTTTCCACAAATCCAAAATGACCCACCATTCTCGAGTAATGGGCCTGTTGAAGGAAAACAGTTTTCAGGCTGGTAGGAACATATAGCTTAGCTCCTACCTAAGCTAGGCAATCTTTCATGGTGCACTTGTCAGAATGTTCTTTGAACCAGTTATCAGATGCAAGACCTTCTTTAAGTTTGTGCATCAAGTCCATGGTTACATCTAAATCCGTTGCACCCTGGCTCCTCATGACCATTGAGGCAGCCAGGTTCTTAACTGGGATGACTGGATGAACCACAGTTGGTCTGGTGCTGTTGTACTGGGGAAGCTTGGACAGGGCATCTGCCATAAAGTTTTTCTCTCCAGGGATGTATTTTAGAGTGAAGTTGAAACAGTTGAAATGCTGTACCCAACGTACCTATTTAGGTGACAACTTATGTGGGGTTTTCAATGCTTCCAGGTTTTTATGATCAGTCCATACTACAAAAGGGTGTTTCACTCCCTCCAGGAAATATCACCAGGTCATCAGGGCCCACCAGATGGTGAATGCTTCCTTTTCCCATATGGCCCATCTCCTTTCTGTTTCTGTAAGCTTATGGGAGGTGCAGGCGCAAGGTTGCAATTTTCCCTCTGCATTTGTTTGGAGCAACACTGCCCCCACTTGCGTCTGCTTGAATCACAAATAGTGCATCCATCTCTGGGTGTTTCAAAACAGGCTCAGCTGCAAACAGACACTTCAGCTTCTTGAAAGCTGCTTGACATTCCATAGTTCCAGTTCAGAGGATTACCGGGCCTATGTTTAGCCTTTCCTTTTGATTTCAGGAGATTTGTGATTGGCAGTGCAATACTAGCAAATGAGGGGATAAATTGATGGTAGAAATTCGCAAACCACAAAAAACTTTGTAGTTGCTTACGGGTGCGAGGAGCTGCCCACTCAGTAACAGCCCAAACTTTCTCTGTGTCCATCTCGATGCCTTCATGGGAAATACGGTATCCCAAACAATCAATTCTCTCCTGGTGAAATTCACACTCAGACAATTTGGCATAAAGTTCAGTGGCCTGGAGGTTTTTGAGGACTGAGGACACCAGAGTCACTTGTTCTTCACATGTTTCCGTGTAGATAAGAATGTCATCAAGATAAACCAACAACCCCATGTACAGGTGTTCATGCAACACTTCATTTATTAATTGCATGAAGACTGCTGGAACCCCCTGAAGTCCAAACAGGAGTACTCTAAACTGGAAAAATCCCAAAGGGCATTTGAAGGCAATTTTCCACTCATCTCCCTCCTTTATTCTGACTCTGTAGTAGGCTTCTCTTAGGTCTAACTTTGTGGGGAAAAAATTCCTTTGCTCAGATGGGCTAACATGTCCTTTATGAGTGGCAGAGGATACACATTTTCCATGCAAATGGCATTCAGGTTCTTATAGTTGACACATAGCTGAAAGGAGCCATCTTTTTTCTCTCTGAATAAGACAAGTGCAGCCACCCATGGTCTAGCGGGTTGTATGAACCCCCTTTTTAAATTTTTGTCAATGACATTTCGTAATTCCTCCATCTCACGTAAGGTCATTGAGTAAATCTGAGACTTAGGAAGTTTTTCCCCTGGGAGGATCTCAATGGTGCAATCAGTGGTGCAGTGAGGAGGTAGTTTGTTGGAAGCCCTTCCACTGAAAACCTCTCTGAGGTCCCAATATTCTTTGGGGATTTTCTCCTCCCCTTCAATTTTCTCATGCACCACGGCTGCTAGGTTTGTTTCAGCACTGGCTATGTGGGAGATCCTCCCCTCCCCCTCAGGAGGTTTAGTGGAATGGATGCATATCCATCATTTCCTCCAGTATACGTGTGGGTTCCATTTCCGCAGCCACAGTAATCACAGTATGAGGGGCCGATCCATCCCAGGTGCAACAATGAAACTCAAGGTTTCTTGGTGATCTCACTTCCACATTTCTACTGGTTTGGTTATAAAATGGGCAGGCCCCCACCCAGCCACTGACCTGTCCAACTGGCAAAAGGCAATGGGCATTTTCAAAGTCCTCAGTCTAAACCCCATTTTCTCCACCACTTCTGGGCTAATTACACATCAGGTGCATCCAGAGTCTAAGAGGGCCAGCATTTTCTCTTGGGCTCCAGTAGAGTGCACTTTAAGTTCTACTGGAATGGTCATGGGGCCCAAGTGGGGATTTACCAGGTAGTCATCATTGGAGTCAGTTTTACTTTCTCCCAAAAGAAGGGAGGGTTCTTCTTCCTCCAGGGAGGGAGGGAATTCCTCAGCAGCTTCCACCCCTTTCAAGGCGGTTTCTTTGCACTGCCCTGGTTGCCAGTCTGATTTCTTCTCTCCAGCAGTGCTGGGTTTGGGGCCAATTTTTGAGTAGCAGCCAGCGGCTCGATGCCCCTCCTTCCCACATCAGAAACAAGCAGTAGACTGGGGGTTGCCTGCAGACCATCCCTTTCCTCCCTTGGGAGTTTCTTTGGGAGTAGGAAGGTTTTATTTTATTTTATTGTTGCCTCCCCAGTATTTATTCCTGGCCAGGTCAATTTCCACATCTGCTGCCAGTTCATACCAGCATTGCAGGTTGTGCCCCCCATATTCGTACACAGCTCTGGTATGTATCTTCATTCAGACTGTCCTTAAAACTTTCCATTAAAGCCTCCTAAGACCACCCCTGCATATGCACAGACAGCTCGCAAAACTTTTGGGTATACTCAGCCACTGGCCTTCTTCCCTGAGTAAGGGTTTCATCTTGGTTCTCGCTTTCTGATCGGCTAGGGGGTCATCAAAGCGCTTCCTCAGGGCAGCCATAAACATATCATAATCCCTCAGCAGGGGGGAGTCATCATTATGCAAAGCAACCATCTAGGCTGCCGCTTTGTTCTCCAATGCCATAGTAACAGCTCTTACTTTGGCTTCCTCTGATAGGAAATCCTCTCCATACTGCTGCATGTAATTCCAGACCTGGACCAGGAAAAAATTCTAGCTCTTTGGGGTCTCCTCTGTACTTCACCCCAAGAGGAGGGACCTTTGGCATTCGGTGTCTGCAGGGCCCCACTCTGAGGGGCTCGGATGGCTGCTGCTGTGGCTGTGGCTCCCCCATCCTGATCAGCTCTGCTGTCTGTCCCCAGGGCCCTCCCAGTGTTAGACAGGTCTTCTGAGGTCTCTCCCCTCGCTCAGCAAATTCAGCCTCCCTATCAGCACGGCATTCACAGAAATGGCGTTTCTCCCATGCCTCTTGAAGAAGTTTCAAAGCATGGGTCATCATGAGGTCCTCTTGTTCAGCTTCCTGCCAGGCAGCCTCTGGTCACCGGCATCAGTTGGTGGTAACTCTGGCAGGAATCTCCTCAGGATCACTCCTCTGTCCCACTCCCAATGACCATTAGGATGGACAGATTTTTCCTCCAAATACAGTTCAGCCATCCATTCCGTTTCCAGGGGATAAGCAATAGCAATAGCAATAGCAGTAGACTTATATACCGCTTCATAGGCCTTTCAGGCCTCTCTAAGCGGTTTACAGAGAGTCAGCATATTGCCCCCAACAATCTGGGTCCTCATTTTACCCACCTCGGAAGGATGGAAGGCTGAGTCAACCCTGAGCCGGTGAGATTTGAACCGCTGACCTGCTGATCTAGCAGTAGCCTGCAGTGCTGCATTTAACCACTGCACCACCTTGGCTCTGGTAAGAGGATCTGGTAGCCCCCATGTCCTCCTGGTCACTGCAGGGATTGGACATTTTTCTTTGGAGGTTTTTAAGTTTTATTTTTCTTTACGTGCACTCCCCTCGGAAGGTGTTAGCTCTGGGATGAGTGCGAAGGGAGATTTTCTTAATGTCAGGCGTGCCTCCATCAATAACCAAGAAAGAAAACTCCCAACTCTATTGTTGGTGGAATTAAAGATACTTTCACTGGCTATGAAAAAATAGCAGTGAAAGAAAAGCAAGATCTGAGCCAAAAAGGCATGAACAAGTATATATCAAATTATTACCCAGCCCCCTCTCATCAATTACCCCAGTCAAGTGTCCAATCTGCAACTCCCTAAAGTGTCTTGTGGGGTGCATCTTCAAAATGCCTCATCAGGTTGGTATGCGAGACAGTTGGCCTTGACCAAGACCAAACAATGGCCATCAGCATGCACAGAAGTGGTGAGAACAAAACTCCCTTCTACATACTCCTCCAGTACCATATAATTCCCTTCCTAAATACCATGCCCCCACCCTCCCCATTTCTATGGCAGCCGATAGCAAGCAAGCAAAGCAGAGGCTGACAGGCAGCCTCTGGTTACCGACATTGGCAAAGGCTGGTGAGTTTTGACAGGTTTTCTCCTTCAACATGCAACCACACAACCAATGAGGACAACACTGGTAAGTGCTCATGTTGTGAAAAAACAGTAAGAAAGAAGGGTGAATTTCTCTTTTACAAGACAGGGGGATATTATATTTAAATGCTTGTTGGCCTTTGGTCTAAGATCAAGCTTTTATGAGTCTATAGTAAGGCTTTTGATGGCATTAGACCACATCAGAGTGATAGTCCTTAAAAACCTAGAAGAATTTGATGACTTTATGTATATTGAAGAATTGTATGCTGACCAAGAAGTAGGAGTATAGAATATACTCTGATTCATATAAAGCTGATTCAAAATTGGAAAAGAACAAAAAGTAGAATATGCAGCAGTGCAAACAGAAGACCCTAGAGTAGCCCATATTATACTACTGTTGCATGAACTGCTCCATTTGCCAGTTTCTTCCAGTCCAATTCAAGGTGTTGGTTATCACCTTTAAAGGGTCCAGATTACCAGAGGAACCATCCACTCAAATGAAGGGCATGCTTCAGATACTATCTGGTGGGTCCAGGAGAAGAACTCTTTATGCTGTGGCTCCCATCCCATAACAGGCTAATAGAGTTGGAATGGACTTTGAAAGTCTTCTAGTGCAATCCCCTGCTCAAGCAGGAAATCCTATGCCATTTCAGACTAGTGGCTGTCCAGTCCATTTCTCTGGAATGGTATAGGATCTCCTGTTTGGGCAGGGGGTTGGACTAGAAGTCCTCCAAAGTCCCTTCCAACTCTATTATTATTCTGTTATACTAGCCTTGACTCTGATTTATTCTGCAGCCAAATATTGTGCTGACATGTGACTTTGTAACATCCACAACCAAATAGTCGACATCCAACTTTTTCCCCTTTTATCACTTGATTTTAATTATTTTACACCTTTTAAAAATCTTTTTCTTTCTTAAAGTTGCTTATTCTAAAGAAGTACAGCATGCTATGATTGTATGTAAGTACTGTAAAAGCAATAATAAAATGAAAATAATCCTTAAATTATTAGGAAAGCTGGTGGTCAGATTTTTAAAACCTATTTTTTATGAAAAAGTGAAAATATTGGGAGGGAAATCTCCTGTCTCATCATTAAATGAAAAGCTACTTTCAAGTATGAAGACATTTTTAGCTAAAAAAGAGAGGGCCTAACTGTCATTCAATTCTATATTTTCCAGGGTCAACCATGCCACTATATTAAAGTGTACCATTTTCTTTCATTTTTAAAGAAAAAAATATGTTTTGAAGGATGTGAAAAGATTTCTATGTGACATTTTCACTTTCAATCACTGGGTTTTCTTATTATTATTGTGGCAAAGCCCAATGATCTGCAAGGACACAATAATAAAGTTTATAGTGATGTGTACAAAGACTTCAGAAAGTAATGGATTAGCCTGAGATGACTGTGTAGTCATAAATGCACTTTGATCACAAATAAGTTAACTCAGAAGTATAGTAAGATCAACAGAGAATAGATTTCCTCCCCCCCCCCACTGGAAATTAGAGGTAATTGTTTACTGAGAAAGTAAATTATAAATACACAATATCTACAGAACTATCTATATTGAGAAAACATAATTAGAATGCATTAGACAATAACTATGGATGTTGAAGATTTTTAAAATGCCTTTCTGAAATAATTGATGGAAAGATTAGATATGTATGAATATTGCACTAATAAGGAGTTTATGTTGATTCAGACATTCATAGTTGAACTACTCCTATTGTCTTGTTTTTTTTCTTGGAATTAATTAGTTCTATGGGTTATTTTCATAATTTATCTAAGAATCACAATTTATTTTGAAGCTTGCAGAATTGCATCTCTAATCAGCAAAGCAATTCATCATGGCATTTTTCTTCATAAAAATCAGCTTTCACCTTTGAAACCCAATTGAAGATCATATGATGTTAAAATATAAAATGTTAGAGTTCTGGAATGCAAATATAATAAAACTACAGATCAAGACTGCATACAACATGTTTCTGATACTAAACAAAAGACAAGCTATGCTGAATGTTATATCTTTCAATATGCTTTAATGAATAATGAATTATTGCTTGTTTTAAAATGTTGCTAATCTGTGAGTCATATATGCTATTAAAAATAATCAAAAGCATGTTAGGCAGTTAATCAACTGACCTAATATAAGAGACTAGGAACAGCTTCACGTATTCCTATCATGAAAGACTTGTGTATTTAAGATCAGAATTTACTGTAAAAAAAAAAAAGAACTGTGGATATTCATCTCTAGATTTCCTAGAACCAGTCTTGTTCTTGCTCTGCTTCACACAATAATGCTTTTTTTTTTTTTAAAGTGTAGTAGAGCAACAGGGGGACAGATAGACAAAAATTGGGGGTCTGATGGAAATAAATTGAATTCAGAAAACATACATTGAATATTTGTTACTTTCCTTTCCCATAAAAATATTTTGATTATCAACTTCTAATTAACTGCCTGAGAAAATTAATAGAATTATTACTAGGAGAGTTGCCTATTTTTTAACTGTCACTGTCAGACTATTGGTTGCAATCTTGAACTGATATTTAGGTGTCTATTTAGGTATAGTTAGTTGATGATGAAAATTAATTATAATGCAGGTGATTAAAAGCAAAATTTCTCCTGTATCCTTTCTTTTTTCCCAATAGCATAGGAGAAATCAGGATAACAGATAACAAAGGACCTTGGAGAATTTATAGTCCCACCCCTATTCAAGCAGGAGACCATAGTTCAGGAATCCAATTCTCTTGGCGACCTTTAGCCAGTGGTTCACTTCTAGAATCCTTTCTTTTCATACTGGATGTTGTCGAACAGGATCCCTATATCATTTCAGACAAATTGATGTCCAATTTCTTCCTTAAAACTTCCAGTAATGGAGCACCCACAACTTTTGAAGGAAAAGCATCCCACTGGTTAATTGTTCTCACTATCAGGAAATTTCTGCTTTGTTCTAGGTTGTTTCTGTCCTTGATTAGCTACCATTCATTGTTTCTTGTCTTGCGTTCTGGTGCTTTGGAAAATAAGCTGATCCCTTCTTCTTTGTAGCAGCCCCTCAAATATTGGAACACTGCAATCATCACCCCAATCCTTCTTTTTACCAGACTAGACAAACCCAATTCCTGCAACTGCTCTTCGTATGTTTTAGTCTCCAGCTCCCTAATCATCTTTGTTGCTCTTCTGTGCACTCTTTCCAGAATCTCTAAATCTTTTTTATTTTGTGGTCACCAAAACTGAATGCAGTATTCCATGTTCAGTCTTACTGAGGCCTTTTAAAGCTGTATTATACTTGACTTGATTTTGATTATATCCTTCTATTAATTGGTTTTTTTAGCAGCTGCAGCATGCTGCTGGTTCATATTTAAGTGGTTGCTTATTAAGACTACAAGATCTTTCTTGAGATTACAGCTATTGAGCTATTGAGCTATTTTACTTAACCTGTACCTGTACATTTTGTTTTTCTTCCCTAAGTGTAAAACCTTACTTTTCTCTACATTGAATTCCATTTTGTTTGATAGGGCCCAGTGTTCAAGTCTGTCGAGATCCATCTGGATATTGAGCCTATCTTCTGGGGTGTTGGCTATTCCTGTCAGTTTAGTGTTTGCAAATTTAATGAGTTCTCCACATTTCTGTCTACCCCACATTTTTTAGCATACGAAGAAGTAGATTGTGGCCTACTTTGCCAAATGCCATACTCAAATATTATGTCCACTGTATTTTGCTGGTTCACTAATTTAGTCAAAGAATGAAAGAATGTTTAGCATGATCTATTTTTGACAAACCCCATGTTGGCTTTTGGGTATAACTGTTTGCTTTTGATATCAGGCTTATGGGTCTGTAGTTTCCTAGATCGTGCCCCCCCTTTGTTTTGAAGATGGGAACCACATCAGCTCTTTTCCAGTCCTCTAGTACAGTGTTTTTCAACCACTGTGCCGCGGCACACTAGTGTGCCGTGACATAGTGTAAGGTGTGCCGTGGGAGAATTACTTTATATATAGTCAATATAGGCACAGAGTTAAATTTTTTAACATTTTCCAATGGTGGTGTGCCTCATGATTTTTTTCATGAAAAAAGTGTTCCTTTGCACAAAAAAGGTTGAAAAACACTGCTCTAGTAGTTTCCTGGTGCTCCAGGATCTTTGAAAGATATTGTTCAATGATTCCAAGATCATGTCTGCTAACTCCTTCAGAACTCTGGGATGTAACCCATCAGGTCCTGGTGATTTCAAGAGTAGACAGGTGTTCTTTTACCATTTTCTTGCTTATTTTAATTTTAATTTCTAGTTTTTATGATTCTGTTTTTGGCAAATTAAACATTTTTTTTCCTTTTAGTGAAAACAGATTTTTTTAAAAAAGAATTAAGTTCCTGACACCCATCACTTCCTTGCCATCTTCCCTCACTAGAGACCAATTGTTTTCTTGATTGTTTTCTTGTTTTTTATATTTTTATATGTTGAAAGAAACTTTTTATTGTTAATCAAATGTGATGTGTTGCCAGTTCTCCAAGTTTCACTGTGTTTTTCTATTTTGCTTTTATACTTGAATTGTAATAACATCTAAGATGAGGGAAATTTCATTGTGATTATGCTTCAGTAGATGTTTTATTTTTCTGAAGTTACCACAGCAACATCTCTCTCTCTCTCTGAAATGCAGTGATCAAGTTATATTCATTTTCATGCTGCACATGTTCTTTCCTTGTGTTCCTCAATTTTTCAGGTGTATTACAAAAAAGCTTTCAAAGTCCAGTTTCGTAAGGTAGGGCAAGAGATCAAAAAGTGGTTCACTTTATGTGGTGTTCAGCTAGAGAGGAAATCCAAAAAAGGCAGAAATAAATTTGATGTAGGTGGATGCCTCAGAATTATTCCGGATTGTTCCAGATTTGTTTATCAGCAAAAAGAGACATAGATATGATTAGAGGGCTAATCATATGTAGTGTGATTATTATTAGGGGGATTATTCAGGGACCGTAGGCTAAAACATATGAAAAACAGTTGCAGGAATTGGGTATATCTAGTTTAGTGATAAGAAGGACAAAGGGTGATATGATAGCAGTGTTTCAATGTTTGAAGAGTTGCCATAGAGAAGGGGGGTGTATGTCAACCTATTTTCCAAAGCAGCAAAAGTTAAGACAAGAAACAATGGATGTAAACTCATTAAGGAGAGAAACAACCTAGAACTAAGGATAAATTTCCTGAAATGAGAACAATTAAACAGTGGAACTTGCCTTCAAAAGTTGTGGATGCTTCATCACTAGAGACTTTCAAGAAGAGACTGGACAGTCATTTATCTGAAATGACCTGGGGTCTTCTGCTTGAGCAAAAGTTGGACTAGAAGACCTCCAACGTCCCTTCCAACTCTGTCATTCTGTTATCAAAATACATTGAACACAACAAAATGCCACAGTAGAGTAGACTCTGCGGACGCTTATAAAATGCCATGCACTCTGTCAGTTTTGTGAGGTTGATCAGACAGGAAAGACAAATGTATCAGATAATTCTATTTTATTGCAAAGTTACATTAACAGAATTTTGCAAAGAATATCTGAAAATATCTCATACGCTAGTGCAGTGTTTCTCAACCTTGGCAACTTGAAGATGTCTGGACTTCAACTCCCAGAATTCCCCATTCCCCAGCGAATGCTGGCTGGGGAATTCTGGGAGTTGAAGTCCGGACATCTTCAAGTTGCCAAGATTAAGAAACACTGCGCTAATGTCAAGATGTTGATGAATACCTTGAAGTATGATGACTATGGCTGGGAGGTCACTGGACACTTCAAAATAGTATCATTTCTGATGGGCCTCCAAGATGGTTTCAGAAAGTTCCCTTGTTTTCTCTTTGTCTGGGACAACAGGGACACTGATGCACTATCCCAGAAGGGACTGGCTCAGCAGACCAAGTTTACCATAGGGAAGAACAACAATAAGCAATAAAATGGGAACCACTGGTAGACCGTCAAAAGATGCTGATGCCACAACTGCATATCAAGTTAGACCTCATCAAATAATTTGACATGGCTCTAAATAAAGAGTTGGCAGTTTTCAAGTACCTCCAAGATCTCTTTCCACAATTGCTGGAGGCAAAGGTTAAAGTTGGTATCTTCATCAGACCACAGATAAAAAAGATAATAGAATGTGACAAACTCAGCAAGAAGGTAAACAGGGGGGAGAAAGTGGCTTGGAACAGTTTTGTTGCAGTGGTTCATGACTTTCTAGACAATCACAAGGTTGAAAACTATAAACAGCTAAGTACATAAAGAGTTAATAATGAGTTTTAATGAAATTGTGATCCTAGTTAACAAGTGCCTTGCCTCTTCATTCTAAGAGTTGGCACAACTTCTATAGCATCTCTGCCACAATGCTCTTTAGCTGGGTTCAAGTTAGGAAGAAAATATTCATGCATTGTGAAATTAAGTTAGTCCTCAGCTTACAACAGTTCATTTAGTGACAGGCACTGAAAGAATTGGCGTATGGCTTTTTTCACACATAACTATTGCAGATACCTATGGTTGTATGATTGAAATTGAGAAGCTTGACAACTGACTCATATTTATGATGGTTGCAGTGTCCGGGGGTCCTGTGATCACTTTTTGTGCCTTGAAGAACAAGAAAAGTCAATGGGGAAGCAAGATTCACTTAACAAGCATGTTATTAACTTAACAATTGTAATATTCACTTAACAACTTTCTTTCTTTCTTTCCATTCCTCCTCCCTTTTCTTCTTTCTTTCCTTCTTTCAATTCCTCCCTCCATTTTCTTCTTTCTTTCTTTTTTCCATTCCTCCCTCCTTCCTCTTTCTTTCTTTCTTTCTTTCTTTCTTTCTTTCTTAAACACAGATTAAGAAGTTGTCCTTTAAATGGGATTTTGAACAGAGGCTTAAGCTACATTGAACTGTGCTTCTGTTCCGGAAGGAATGGATGGGCAGGGCCTGGCCTCCCCTCCGACCTCTCCTGCCAGCCTTTCCCAGGGCCCAAAAAGCCTCTGAGCTCAGTTTAGCTCACAGGACATGGGCTAAAGTGGGGGCAGCAAAGGCAGCGTCCAGGCCCAAGGCGGCTTGAATCCTGGCATGCGCCTGCCTGGGCAAGAGCCTGTCCCGCCAGCTGAAGTGGGTGGCCCGACTGCCCCAATGGTCTCCTGCTCTCCGGGCACCTTCGAGCCCCTGTACAGGCAGCTGGGCTGAAGTGGCATCGCCGACCACGCTCACTTTGGATGTCCGTCGGAGCCAAGGCTGATCCGCCACCCAGAAGAACCCATCTCTCCCCCTTCAGCGCCTCGGCCTTTCCCTGGCATGGAGACCGGGCAGAACAGCATCTAGGTTGCGCCTGGAGCTGGGAGGAGGCTGCTTTGCCACCCGGCACTCTGCCGCTTCAGGAAGTGCTCCTGAGCATGGGCAACACCAGTGAAGGTGGATGGTCTTAGGCGACCCCTGTGAAAGGGTCATTTGACCCCCAAAGGGGTCACAACTCACAGGTTGAGAACCACTGATATAGATAGTCCTCAGTTGTGAATTGAGGACTTACATCAATGTGGACTCACCCATTTTTTCCTATCCATAGACCTGTTTGCTGAATATCTTCAAATGAGTTCTATTTTCCCTTCTGCTTGCAAGTAAATTAATCCAACAAAAAAGGAGAGAAAAAAGAAAAAAAAACCTCATTTCTTTGTTAGCCCAGCTGCAATGCAGTAAACTTCCGATTTCTGAATGGCAAGAAATTTTTCCTGCTGTGAACCTGGGAAACACAAACATCTAGTGGCAACAATGGAAACAGAGAAATAAAGAAAGAGCAAATTTTGGTCCTAAAACTCTAATTAGAAAGTAAACATCTGTTGCAATCATGAATACTATAGGGAATTTTATTCTAGTCTAAATGGAGTTTTCAAATAATGAACACATTGAGCTGTTCGTAAATAATCACCTGATGTTAGTAGAAAGAGACAGATACTACAAAATGTGTATTTTATATTATTCCTTTTTTTAAGAAACACAATATCCTTATGAAAACCAGTTCCAGGGTTCCTCCTGCTGTTTTGTTAGAGTAGAAATAAAAATCAAGATCAGAATATAGGAAGGGGTAAGTTTATATAGATAGAAGTCAGAATCACTCAAATGAGAGCAATGGATGCTTGTTCAAAGAAATGGGCTAGCAGATGCAGCAAAAGATGCTAAACCTGAATCCATCTTGGTGGGTTTTTTAAATTTTATGTATATTTTCCTTCACTAAAGAGTCATTATATGAAAGAAATGAAATGGAAGCAAAAATTTCCCAATCTGTAAAATAAGCCTGAGGAAGTTTTTATATTTTTTTAATATGAAGGGAAAATCAAAAGGCAATATGTTTTTTCCCATTTTCTTTTCTATGGCTTTTAAAAATCATTCTTATGAATTTTAATTAGAAATCAACAAGAATCAAAGGGACATTTTTTGGCACAGATTGGGATGGGGCTGAAATAGAAATCCCAGCCGCATCCCAGTCTGTGATCATATGCTCCTCCCCCTTCAGCCTTCAGCCACACCAATCAGAAAAAAGGTTAAATGACCACCCTACATTTGAAAGTTGTAATTAGTGCAGAAATGAAGATTTCCCATTCTCTGCCAAAATTGAATTGAATTGAATTTATTATATTTCTATGCTGTCCTATTCCCAGAAGGGACTCAGGGCAGCTCACAACCAAGTCGGGGGGGGGGGGGGGTACAAATAGGAAAAAAAAGAACACGAACAAAACAATACCACAATTTAAAACACTCAACAACCATACCATTCGAGCAGGGACAAAAGCTCATTAGCACCAGGCCTGTCGGAACAGCCAGGTTTTAAGGGCTTTGCAGAAAGCCTGGAGGGTGGTGAGGGTCCGAATCTCCACAGGGAGCTCATTCCCTCATTCATACTTCATAAGAACCTGTAACTTTGTGACAATTGTTTGAAAGAGGAAAGATGCATTCGCTATAAAAGGAGGTGAAAAAATACCTGTTTCCAAGGAAATTGGGCCATTGTGCAAATACGGTTATCATGGCAACAGAGGGATTTGCTACTGTACCATGTCACTAAAAATGAAGAGAAAGCATTGTCTATGTTCTTCTTGGTGATATTATTGTGGTCATATCTATTAATGAATGGTACAGGATCTTCCTTGACTGAAATTATTTTAGAAAAGATATCCTGCTCAAACTTGATTGCAGCAATAACCAAGGGATTTAAAAGGGGGAAATTATACAAAGATCCCTGAAAATTACTAGAGTGATTTATCAAATCCCATGTCACAAAATCCTCTTTTGTCTACAAAATATTTAAGACTCAAAGGTCATGGCTCCTTTTATAAGGGCTGCTGTACACTTCATCCAGGATTATTGTCATCACTATTAATAGATTTGTTTTCATTAGTAAAATGTCTTGTTGCTGTTTTTTATTGTTTTGATACTATATTTAAAATTTTCAAATTCTTATTACTGCATTGCCACATACATTTCAAGAATATTATGACTTTCTGTTACTGTTATGAATCAGAATGTAAATATTTGATATGCAGAATGTATTTTCATTATTACAAATTGAACATAATTAAAGCATAGTGATTAATCACCATCATCCTTTTCTACTCTACTTCCCCTTCCTTTTCCTTCTCCTCTCTCCTCTTTCCACTCCTCCTTATTCTCCTCTTCCCCCCCCCTTGCCCTCTCTCCTATCCCTCTCTTCCTATCTTTCTTCTCTCCTCTACTTCCCACTCTTCCTCTCATTCACTTGGTGTATTTCAGCTTCTGAGCAAATTCCATTCTGTGTTGATGGTATTTATACTTCCATTTCAATATACATAACATATCTTAGTTTTAAAGAGAAAATAAGAGAAAACAGTATACATGTACAATCATATTATTTTAAAACCTAACACCCCTCCTCAAGCCTAATATACTTCCCTCCCTCCCACCCTCCCCCAGCTCCCCCCAACTTTCCTTCCCCTGACTTCCCAGAACCAATACACGGTGTAAATCTTTAACAAAAACAGTTTAAAATATATTTGAAAAAAGAATAAGAAATTAATAACATCTTTAAATTGAACTTAGCTTCTCCTTGCTAGGCTAACACTAAACAATTTATATCCTTCGTAATCCTAATCATACACTATCTGGAATTTCGTAGTCCCACATTTATTTTGAGCATAATCAATCCATTTTTTCCAGTCTCGTTTATATCTCTCGTTTGAGTAGTCCTTAAGATATGCAGATATTTTAGCCATCTCGGCTAAGTTTGTGACTTTCAATGTCCATTCTTGGATAGTAGGCAAATCTTCCTTCTTCCAGTATTGTGCCACCAACAATCTAGCTGCAGTTATCAAGTGCAAAATCAAATTAATCTCTACAGTTGTACAGTCAGTAATTATACCTAACAAAAATAACTGTTAATATTATTTCTTTATTGTTTCTTTACATTCAGTGGCATTTCTTTATTCAGTGCATACAGCATGCCATATTTGATCATTAAGGGCAAAAGAGAGCCACTTTAAAAGCCTTTACACAACACACTCATCCCTGTTGTGATTCAAGTGATGTGAAGATGCTTGTGATATAGAGTTTGTAGCACTGGGCAAAGAATATATGAGTGATAGTATGCCAGTGGAAGTGGAATGTAAATATTGGACCCTGCTCCCCTATTTTCTTACTTCAGTTTTGAAACTAAGACCTCTCTGCTAAACATTCCATGCAGTCTTTCCAAAGAAATATTACCAAAATATTACAAAAACAGAATTAATATTTTATAAACTTTATGACAAGATATTATTACTTTATAATGTCAGAATCACACTGTTTTTGATGATAAATCATTCAGATTTTTATCAGATGATTAATGTTATAAACAGTGAAACATGCCCTGACTCCAATGCAAGCATTCCAATGTTCAGTCACTTTGCTTGAGGGGGAAAATCTTCTATAATAATCATGTTCAGGGTTTGTTGTTGTTGTTTTATTATGAAGAGCTATAGGTCAAATTCTTGATGAGAAATTTAGAAACAAAATCAAGGAACCAAATTATCATCATAATTATTTTCTGGGAGCTTGTGTTTATTGAATGAGATTTGATAATGTCATGTCTTCATCTATATATGTGACATGTGAGTATCCTATGCAAAGGTCTATCAATGCTACTGTTCAGGGTACACACTTTTTTTCTCATTGAAAAAGGGAAGTGGAATGCATGCAAATCAGCAGGCCATTAATAGTGTTTCCCTTAAAGAGATACTTGAAACATACTTTATTTTCTGTGTAAGGTGAAAGAGACAGACATCTATAGTAATCTCATATGTGAAAGCTGTTGTGGTCCAATAAACAAGTCAATGGAGCTATGACTGATATACAAAATCTTATTTTTTTAAAATGGTGTTTGAGGTGGTTATAAATTTAAAACAAAAGAATATAAAAGAGTTATTCTGGATAAGAGTAAAAATGTCCATTTTGTTCTTATAGTTGCTAGTAGAAATTTAACAGGCAGTGCACAAAGCCAATCACAAGCTCCTTGTTCTTCCCAATCATCTGCATGGTGCCACTTTTGTGCTAGAAAGAAAATACAGCCGCTATAAATAATGAGATTGATGGTCATATTCTCCATGAATTTCATTGATTCTCTTTTAAAACTCTGCAAACTCATAGTAATGACTATATCCTTATGTAGGGGGGGGGATTTCCCATGTCCATTAGAGGAAAGAGACATAGTTTTCCATGTCCTCTTGTGATGCCCCTTTTAAATGGCATGGTGACCTGAAGTAATAATGCATCTATTGTGTCAGTTGTAAAAGATCACAGGAAATTATTTCTCAGTTTTTAACTGACAGATTATCAAACATCCCTGAATGTTTTTTTTTTTAATTAGCTGCAATTGCTATTGCAGTTAGACATTTAATTATCTAGCAGTCTTGACCATTTGTATGTTATGTACATTTTTCTTTTTTTAAATGTATGCTTGTATTGATTCATTGAACTTTGACCAATGATCAATAAAATTATTTTTAAAAATCAATGTTATTGTGAAAACGATCAACACATAACTTTCTATAAAATCAATATGACATTATCAATTTTACTTTCAATTTTTTTCTAATGAACCCCATCAAAAATTGGTCTTTTTTCCCAGAAAGAGCATGCTGTGTTAATACTATTTACCAAGAATAACAAATTGAACAATTTTGATATTATGTATCACAATGTAGAACTTTCAGAACTCCACTATTTCCTTTTCTCCATTTTGAAGGCTGTCAAGGATTGTCTGTGTTCTGTTTTTCAATTAATTATTGGTATATAAGATAATACGTTCACTTAATCTATGACTGTTTTATTTGAATATCTTATCAAATTCTAAAATTTAATATAGCTAGCATAACATCTGTTGGATGATGCCATCCATGAATTTCCTAAAATCAAAGAACTCTGCCTGCCACCTCCTCACCTCAAAGTGCAAAATAATTTATTTATACATTTATTTGATGATTCTTTAGAAAGACGTGCCCTTCTTATCAAATGAATGCTGAGAGTCAAATATCAGTACAAATTTAATAAATTGAGTATACTTATACTCATCAATTTTACTTTTTTTCATATCAAGATATGCTTAAAGATACATCTTTGACAGAGCTCTGGATGCTACAACCTCCTGCAGTTCTTTGGATGCAAAGTATATATCCTGTTCTACAGACTTAATATTTTATCTCTCTAAACATTTTCTACTAATTTACTTAGAAAACACATATCGCAAATCAGCTATCATTCCCTAGGTTAGTCTTTTTTTAAAAATCCTTCAAAGGGCCATTCTTCTAGTTGTTGTTTTTGTTGTTAAAAAATACCAGTCATTTATTTCATAGAAACCTCAATGACCAATCTTTGAGACAAAATCCCAAGTATAAACCCAAAGACAATAAATTAAAAAAGGAAGTAGGGAGTGAGAGTAAGTATGATATAGTTGCCATTACCAAAACTTGGTGGGATGAAACTCAGGACTCGAATGTACGTACTGTTAAAATGATATGCACTGTTCAAAAGAAAGAGACCTAACAAAAGAGGAGGTGGAGTTGTAAGAGATCACCATATTTCTACAAAAATGCATAAAACCAAAAATGAAAGTCATGTGATTTACATTTGGATTAGTAGTAGGATTCAAAAAATTTTACTACCTTGGTGGGCATGGCAAGGGAAGGATACTGTAAGATCTCCATTCCCTCCCGATCAGCTAGCACTCAAAAGGTAGAGAATAGATGGGAGCGGGGCCAGTCAGAGGAGGTATTTACCGGTTCTCTGAACTACTCACAATTTCTGCTACCGATTCTCCAGAATCTGCTGAACACCACCTCTGATTGGGATGCTTGGCAACTGACTCATATTTATCATGGTCGCAGAGTCCCGGGGTTCCTTTTGTAACCTTCTTTTTTGTATGAAGTTTTTTATTTTTTCATTTTCATAACAAATAACCACATGTATACTATTACATAACCAACATCATATTATATTTTTAAATGTTTAAATCAATTCGTCTTACCATCAACTCCCAAAAATGATTATTGGCTCTTCTGCTCTCCATACACCGTATTTGTACCCTATGCATCACTTTCTTCTCCCTCTCTCCTCTCCTCCCTAGCTTCTTTCTTCCCTCTGTCGTTCTTCTCTTCTCTACTTCCCCTTCCTCTCTTCTTCTCCTCTCTCCCCTTTCCATTCCTTCTTTCCCTCCTCCTCTTCCCCCCTGCCCTCTATCCTATCCCTCTCTTCTTCCCTTACTTATCTCCTCTACTTCACACTCTTCATCTCATTTACTTGGTATATGAGTAAGGTCCATTTTATGTTGATGGAATTTATAATTCCATTTCATTATACATATTTAATTTTAACATATATCTTCCTCCTTCTTTTTTAAAAGAAAAAAAGTATACATATATACCAATTGCATTTTAAAAAAACACAGGCCATTTTTGGCCCAAGATGTAGACCTGGTTACGATTCCCAGCTATTCTCATCATTATATTTATATAGTTATGCATCCTTACACGCTCCAAATTTGTAGTTCTGTCTTTATAATCTCAATAATTTCCCATTGTAAGTATATTTCATGTTCCCTCTCCATTTTTCCGGCTTAGATTATCCTTAATTGTCTTTAAATAACAATCCTTACTGTTCAATGTTTATTACAATTCCATTAATCTACTATATAGAATAACAAGCAGTACACATCTCACTTTGTTCATCATCTTAGGAGTTCTATATGTATCCATCTGTCATATATTTTAACCCATTCTTAATTGTCCTTCCATTGTCATATTCAATCAATTAGCAACTCAGTTTAATTATCATGTATAAAAATGAATCACATACCTCTACTTTACATTCTCCACATAACCATTTCATATTTGTCCATATTTCATATATTTTAACCTTTATTTAATCATCTTTCCATTATCATATTCAATCAGTTAGTAACTCAGTGTCAGGCCTGCAATTATATTCCTTTTAGAATTTTGGCCTGCCACACTTTCTCTTATTTCATTATGCTGTTTCATTAGTATAGTTGATGGGAGGTGGGAATAGAAGGAGTAGGATTGTGGAATGTATTATTTTCATTCTTTATTAGAAGCCAAGGTAATCCTTTGTCTCTGCACCTTCACACTTGACCGGAAGAAGCTGGGTGGAGACGCCAGCATGGAAGAAGATTGGACCATGTGATGGATTGTGGGTGTGGGGACAAGATCATGAACTTTTAACTGGGTGGAATTCTGATGTCATTTCCAGTATTGGGATTAACACAGATGTGCCTAAGATGTCTGTCTTATTAAATTGGAACAAAAATGATCGTTTTGCCTTGGACTCTGATTTAATTCTGCATGATACTTGGAATGCTGACATTATCCCAATACTCTCTTCAAAATAAATCACCACTACCCCCTCCCTCACGGGGGGCTGTGAGGTTTGCTGTTTTCCCAACGCGAGCCAAAAGGTCAGCGTAAAATATCAGCAAACAATTAGGAGCCAGCCTTTTGAGATAAGAAGCTGAGATGAGACGCAACTCTTCAAATCTTCAAAGACGAAGCAGTTTCGCTTTTAAAATTTATTGCTGCTGCCAAGAAGCCCAACCTGTGGGGGATGGAAAGAAGACGAATAAACGCAGTCAGCTCCAATGGTCTTCCTGGACCATTCCGGACAACTAAATGTGAGTGCATACTACCCCTCCTTCTCCCCAGCCACGGCTTGGGAAAACCCCTAGAGTGGAGATTTTCCCTCCTTCCAAATGGGGACAATTGAAATGAGCCAATGCCCTGCAACTGAGTTGAAGACAGAATCCCTAGCAAGATGGGATTTTCAACCCAGCCAGCAAGAAGGGATTTCGCCAGCATCTTCCACTTGCCAGCCACCAGAAATTGGGTTGCAGCTAGTGGATGAAGCACCACTAAATTGGGCTTTCTTTCCAGAGTATGGATGGTTAAGATTCCAGTGGGCACCTTCGGGACCATCAACATGGGAAAGTCCCCCAAGCCAGCAGAGGGGTCCTTGGGCCAGAAATCCTCCAAGCCAGCAGAGGGGGCCTTGGCACATAAACCCCGCTAACCAGCCATCATTGGGTGAACAGCAACCTGTGAATCAGGCACCCTCAGGATGGGTCTTAATCCCAGATCATGGATGGAAGGGATTCCAATTGGTACGTGCCCTTCCTCAGCAGATGGCACCATGGCAAACAACTGGGCAGTGGCCAACTGAGGGATGACCTCCCCACCGGTTCCAGTCTCCCCTGCAATGCCCCAAAAGGTTCTTGCCCAACCTTCCTATAGAGAAAGGTTCTCAACAATGGAATAAGGGATTACCAAGGGGCAAGCTACAGAATGGATGGTGGAAAAATGTGATGAGGCAGTTCCTAAGTTTGGAGATGTAACTAGGTCCCTTTCCTCATGGGGGCAAATAAAATGCCACCTTTGCTGTCAACTTGGCCACAAAGCGTCAGAGTGCTTGACTCCAGCCCTATTGCCACAAATGTGTGCACCAACAGCCACAGCGGAAAAGAGAAGGCCCCAGATGCCACCACAAAAGAGTCATCTGGCCCAACTTAAGGATCCCCCAACTTAAGGTGACAAAGAGTCCTACCAAGGGGGAGGCCTCAGAGGAGGAAAAGGGTAACCAACCTGTGGAAGAAGATCCCCAACTTAAGGTGATGAAGAGTCCTACCAAGGGGCAGACCTCAGAGGAGGAAAAGGGTCAACAATCTGTGGAAGAGGATCCCCAACTTAAGGTGATGAAGAGTCCTACCAAGGGGGAGGTCTCAGAGGAGGAAAATGCTGAAGATGACGCAATGGTGAATACACCCATCCGCCCCTTTGCCTTCCAAGTCAACTTCCAAGTACCTAAGATGGGGTTGGAGGGGGAAGTTGTAGCAGTTATGAGCACCAGTTGCGCTCGATGCTTAAACAGCACGTCAATTGTCAAGCAACTAGACATAAGAACAAGACCTCTAGCCTGTCCCATTTGGGTTGAGCAGGTAGATGGAATGCTAATTGGAGGGGCCCAACCCATGTTAGTAACTGAACTGGTGAAGTTATAAGTGGGCTGCCACTGCATGCTTCTCAGATTCATTGTTGCTCCCGAGATGCCGGAGAAAATAATCTTGGGGCTTGCATGGCTTGACAAGTGGAAACCTACGATAAAGTGGGAAGAGGGTGATAGGAAATTGATGATTGTGGATGAGCCAATACCACCGATGGAGAAAAAGGGCCAGCCAGGGATGATTGAACCCAAGAGCCCAGAACCTGCAGCAGAGACAAAAATGCCAGCTGTCCAACAAGAACCCAAAAACTTGTTGGGGGATGTTTTGTCGAGAAAACCGCAGCATGATAGTAATGGAAGCCAGGATAAGCTGATGACAGCTATGAAATTGGCGCTCCCAACAGACCAGTCTGGACTGCTACAACGAGTGGCCAACCCTAACAGACCATGGGAAGAAGTTGCAATGAACTTCATCATGCAACTCCCAGACAGCAGTGGAAACAGAGTAATCTGGACAGTTATGGACTTGGTTTCTAAGCAGGCGCACTTCATTGCTTGCTCAGAGTTGCCGTCCGCAAAGAAATTAGCAAAAATGTTTGTGAAACACATTTATCGATTGCATGGATTGCCCAAGAGGATCATTTCAGACCGCAGAGTCTAGTTCACAGCTAAATTTTGGAGCCAGGTCCTGAGATCTATTGGGTCCACACAAGAACTGAGCTCAGAGGTTCATCCCAGCATGAACTGCGCAGCAGAGAGAGCCAATGCGGCAACAATACATCCGGTGTTTTGTGGACTATCAGCAAGACAACTGATCAGACTGCTACCCTTCGCCGAAATGGCATACAACAATGCGGTTCACAACAGCACTGGATTTACTTCTTTCCAAATTACCAGTGGCATGGAATTTGTTCCCATACCTGTGCTGCCTAGAGACCCTTCATCCTCCAGTTCTTTGAATAAATGGATGGACATACTTAAGAAAGGTTGAGAGAAGAAGAAGATTGGACCATGTGATGGATTGTGGGTGTGGGGACAAGATCATGAACTTTTAATTGGGTGGAATTCTGATGTCATTTCCAGTATTGGGATTAACACAGATGTGCCTAAAATGTCTGTCTTATTAAATTGGAACAAAAATGATAATTTTGCCTTGGACTCTGATTTAATTCTGCATGGTACTTGGAACACTGACACTCAGTTTTATTATCCTATATAGGAGTAAACTACATATCTCAGCTTTATGTTTCCCATATAACAATTCCTAACTGATTTTTTCCTAGTAAGTCTTTTGTCCCACTTCTCTATTTCTGTCTTTTCCCTTTTCTTTGTTTTGACATATCCACCCTCTTCAATTTTCCCGAAGCCACTGTCAAACGCAGTGAAATCTTTTGTATTCCCTTTGTTGGGGCATAACCCTCTCCTCAGTTTTCCCTATGCCACTGTCAAACTCAGTGAAAATGTTTGTCTGCTTTTTATTTCCTTTTGTTGGGACACACAGACCCCTTTTAATTTTCCCTATACCACTATCAAACCCAATGAAGATTTTGTCTGCTTTTTATTTTCCACAGTTTCTACCCCTTCATTATCCTCCCTCTTCTTCCTTCATTTCTTCCTTCACTTCCTGTTTCTCCTCAATCTCTAACTTCAAAATTCTATTTAGACTTGATTTTAATGATTTATGCATATTTTTTATAATTTCACAATGTTCTTCAAATTCTCACCTTTCCATAATGTCCTGTTCCAAAATTACAGTTAGTTATACACTTCTTATTTCAGAATTTTCGTCCACCTTAAATTTAGCTAATTCAGCTGATGTGGAGAGGAAGAGAGTTGGGAGCCATCTTGATCCTTTATTCTCCCTTCAGCAAAAAAAAGAAAAGAAAACCTTCGTATTTTCCCTATCTTGATTCCTCCCCCCTTGTTATCTTAATGCCCAGTTCCAAAATTACAATTTGTTATACAGCTCTTATTTCAAAGTTCTGGTCCACCTTAAATTTAGCTAATCCAGCTAATGTGAAGAGGAAGAGAAGTGGAAGCCATCTTGACCTTTTGTTTTCCCTTTACCAAAAAAATCCTTTGTATTTTCCCAGTTCTTGATTTTATTATTTTTCTCCCCTTGTTATCTCCCACCTCTCGTTGATTATAGCTACTTAAAATATATTAATTGGAATGAACACAAAAAGTCTCAGTAGGTTTCTCTTCACCTCCTGCTTTTTCCAAATTCTGATTTATAACAATTGGTTAGTTAAAACTTCCTGCTCAGAGTTTCACATTCCATTTGCTGCACAGGCAAGATTAGGTTATCAGTGAGAAAATAGTGTTTTTTTCTTGATTTCCCCCCCCCTTGTTACATTGCACCTCTCATTAATTGGAGTTGCTTAAGATATGTTAGTTAGAAGAAACTCGAAAGAAGCAAATATTGGTATTGGACCTGGGTACTTGAGAGACCGCCTGCTGCCAATTACCTCCAATAGACCGATTAGATCCCACAGATTAGGCCTCCTCCGAATTCCATCCGCTGGCCAATGCCGACTGGCGACTATCTGGAGGAGAGCCTTCTCTGTGGCTGCTCTGACCCTCTGGAACGAGCTCCCCGTGGAGATTCAAACCCTCACCACCCTCCAGGCCTTCCGCAAAGCCCTTAAAACCTGGCTGTTCTGACAGGCCTGGGGCTAAAGAGCTGTTGCCCCCCGCCTCAAATAGTATGACTGTTGTGTTTTTTTAAATTATGTATTGTTATGTTTTGTCTTTTTTATTTCCTGTCTGTACCCCCCTTCCCTGATTTGAATTGTGAGCCACCCTGAGTCTCCTTTGGGGAAAGGGGCGGCATATAAATGTAATAAAATCCTAAAATCCTAAATCCAAATCTTTGCGGTATATTTGGGTCTCCGTTTCACCCTCCTAATCTCTTTCAAAGACACAATCTTTTCAAATGCAAATCCAAATTTAAAGTTTGTGTTTGAATGAGTTTGTCACTTCTCTGCTTTCTCCTTTCTGTCTCCAAATTGTTTAAAGCAAATGGCTGTTTTTGAGCTAGTGGTTTAAGCCTTCATCTTTCTTTCTTTCTTTCTTTCTTTCTTTCTTTCTTTCTTTCAAAATCCCGATCTGTCCATCAATATTATTTATACTCTCAAGATTCTTTGCTTTTTCCAAATTCTGATTTTTGACTGTGGGTTAATTAGATCTTCTTGCCAGGCTTTCATCTCATGTCTTGCACACTCCTGTTCAGTTGCTTTGGCTTGAAGTCAGCTTCTTGTACAGCCATGTTGCCACTTCAACACCAATTCAGAGGTCAAATCTCCAACTTACGAGGGACCCGTTGCACTCCCTCTGGGTCTGATGAGATGCTGCCCCTTCTTCACCCCCCCTTACAGTGAGGTTCTGATCCAAAAAGGATCTCAGCATTGGTTTGTCAGACAGAGCTCATGTGAGGCTCTTCAGAGCTCACACCTTCCTTTTCTGTCCAACTGAAGAACTTCCAGTCGAATCCCCCTCTTGTAACCTTCTGACAAGCCAAGTCAATGGGGAAACCAGATTCATTTAACAACAGTATTGCTAATTTAACAACTGCAGTGATTCACTTAATAAATGTGGCAGGAAAAGTCATAAAATGGGACAAACTCACTTAACAAATGTTTCACTTAGCAACATAAATTTTGGGCTCAAATGTGGCCATAACTCAAGAACTACCTGTAGTAAGAGCAAATTGACAACAGAATAAGGGAATAGAATCTCCTTTACTGTGAGTTTTAGATTTGGATATTTCTTTGGAAAAAGAAATGATCTCAGAGGGTGGTGGTTTCTTCTAATTCTATACTTCTCTGGGTCATTAAATAAAAGTATAACAACAGTAGCAAGAGCCACAGACCAGGAATGAGGCTGGGGTAGGGAAGCATTCCTCTTTTTTTTCTGGAATAAGAAAATAAATCTGACTGGTGTAACTGTAAAATGTTGCTGTTGCAAGGTTTAGAACTAAGTAACCAGTCTATAAAACAGTTGTAACAAAGAAATAATCTTTACCTTTAAAATCTTTCCTGAAATCACAAATAGGTTTGCTCATGTTTCTTGCTGAATGAACATATAGGAAAAGTCTCATTATCATTTCATGATTGATCTTAGAGATTTTTGAAGTACATGAGCATCTGTTTGACAGGAATAAAAATGAGACAGGGGAAAAATCAATGCAGGCACTATAAGTTGTGGCTCATCTCTCTAAAGCAAAAAGAATTATTGCTTCTCTTCACCATATGCAATTGTTCTATTGTACTACACCTAAGAATGGGATGCCTGACTACATGCCTGTTGAGAAAAGTTTTATTAATTAATCTTAGCGCAAAAGGAAAATATGTACCTTTGGGTGATGGAGACTTCGCTAATAAAAAATAGATGCAATTCAAGCATGTATAAATCTTCGGAGAAGCCCCAGAAGAAATATCTGCCTTGGTGCTTTGAAAGTTTTCTTAAACATTAATGCCCACTGAAGATTATTGTGTTCTGATACAACTTTGTATCATTTTGAGCATTTGTCCCTCCATTTCGTTTAGCATTTTGAAAATGAGGTCATTTTTTTTTCTGTTTTAGAGAACACAATGTCCATATTTTTTTCCCTGCTGCACCACTTTAAATTTTACATGTTTCATAGTCTAAAACCTTGGCAGGTAATAAACTCCAGAATTCTACTGAGCTTATTGGAGTGTAAAAAAGGGGACCCAAGATGATTGCCATTCTAAAATAGGTCAAGGAACAAATGAATAATGCATTACATGATATTAGACTTATTTTTCTCCTTCAACCTGCACTCCAGATTTTATAGTTGTAAGCTAAATTCCTAAAAAAATCTCTTCTTGAAGTGTTTTAGTGTAATTTTGCTTCAGAATCAGAAGTGGTACTCAGCAGGTTCTGACCAGTTCTGGAGAACCAGTAGCAGAAATGTTGAGTAGTTTGGAGAACCAGTAAATACCACCACTGACTGCCCCTGCCCCCATCTATTATCTGCCTCCGGAATCCCATCTGATCGGGAGGAAATGGGGATTTTACAGTATCCTTCCTCTGCTATGCCCACCAAGCCAAGCCACATCCACCAAGCCATGCCCACAGAACCAGTAGTAAAAAATGTTGAATCCCACCACTGTTCAGAATGTACATTTCTCCTTTTCCCCTGTCCAGCATCGATATCCTGAAAAAAGCAAGCAAAATTAAAGTTTTTTTTTCATGCTTAAAGTTTAAGAATTCAGCAGAGATTGTGATTAAATTTCAGTATTAGGAAGTCAGTTGGCTAATGTTGCCCAGATATGTGTTGACAATGAGGATACTGAACATTTTAGAGCAGGTTTAGGGCTAAAGGAAGCCATAAAAGTATGTGTATATCTGATTTGCTTCTGCAGTTCCTAGTTCCAAGTTACTGTGTGGTTTTAAAGTCCATGTAGAAATGAAACTTTTCCATACAGGCTCCTTTACATGAATCGGTACAAAAATAGCTGTAGTTATGGCACATCCAGAAGAGAATGAAAAAAAAAATGAAAAAAAGAATTTGATGAGTTTTGCTTCTATTCCCTCACCTAAGTCATTTATAAAGATATTGAAGAGTACTGGGCGTAAGACAGAACTTTGTGGTATTCCAATGCTTATTTCCATTAATGGTACTACATCTATATGGAGGGAAGTAAGGAGTGGAGTACTATTAGATTTTCTCTTACACAGTACTCTTCATAAATCACTTAGATGAGGGAATAGAAGGGGAACTCATCAAACTTGCACTAAGCTGGCAAGAGTAACCCCAGAAGTTAAACTCAAGATCCCCAAAACCTTGACAGACAGTAACAATGAGCCCTGTTCAACAACATGAAATTTAATGTGGAGAAAAGCAAGGTTTTACACTAAGCAGGAAAAACCAAAGATATAAGTACAGATTAGGCAAAACCTGGCTCAAAAACAGTAACTTCAGAGGGATATTGGAGTACTAGTGGACAATCACTTAAACATGAGCCAACAGTGTGCAGCAGCAGCCAAAAAAGTTAATGCAATTCTTGGTTGTATGAACAAGGCATAGAATCAAAATCACATGAAGTATTAGTACCACTTTAAAATCCTTACGAAGACTATACCTGGAATACTGCATCCAGTTTTCATCACCACACCACATTGGAAAAAGTGCAAATAAGAGCAACTAAAATGATTAAGAGCCTGGAGATAAAATATATATATAAATAACAGTTGCAGGAATTGTGTATGACCAGTCTAGAGAAAAGGAGCAGTGGGGGTAACATGATAGCAGTATTCCAGTACTGCCACAAAGAAGGGGGGACACACTCATTTTCCATAGCACCAGAAGGCAAGATAAGAAACAATGGATGAAAACTAATCAAGCAAAGAAGCAATCTGGAATTAAGGAGAAACTTCCTAACAATGAGGACAATTAACCAACTTGCCTTCAGAAGTTGTAGGTGCTTCATTGCTTCATCACTGGAGGTTTTTAAGAAAGGACTGGACAGCCACCTGTTTGAAATCTAGAAGCCCTCCAAGGTTCCTTCCAGCTAACATGATAAGAGCATTATTCTTTACAAGATGTTTTGTGTTTCTGTTTTCTTCTTTTTGAAAAATACTCAGTAACTTAAGTTGATTGGTTCCTTTTATCTGTTCCAGTATCTTTTCAAAATGTCACTAGAGGTTATGTAATACAAGTAGTTATCAACTTATGAATATAACTGAGCTCAAAATTTCTGTGGCTAACTGAGACAGTTGTTAGGTGAAGTTTGTCTCATTTTATTATCTTTCTTGTCATAATTTTTAAATGAATCGGGCTTCCCCATAGACTTTGTTTCTCAGAAGATTGCAAAAAGTTGATTGCATGATCTTAGGGCA
The DNA here is from genome assembly GCF_009769535.1 of Thamnophis elegans. NCBI lineage: Eukaryota > Metazoa > Chordata > Lepidosauria > Squamata > Natricidae > Thamnophis > Thamnophis elegans. The sequence goes on along the minus strand of NC_045558.1, from coordinate 80,731,574 downwards.
CTGCAATCATGATAAATATGAATCAGTTGCCAAGCATCTGAATTTAGATCATGTGACCATGGGGATGCTGCAATAGTCATAAGTGGGGAAAATGGTCATAACTTACTTTTCATTGCCATTGTAACTTCAAAAGGTCAGTAAATGTACAATTGAGGACTAACATGTTTTTCTGGAAGAAAGCCCCATGGGAAGAATGAATTACTTAAATATATGTACAGATTCTTAAGTTAACCAAATTTTTGAATATTCTCTTTTTTTTCAAATTAATATCTCTGAAAACCAGGAATTCTAGGGCTTTCTTTTCTTTAATTTTGAATAAAATTTTAAAAAAACCATGAATACAAAGTGACAAATCTCTCCAAACTACCATTTACCATTTACTTATAACCAAAGAGAGAAGTAGACATTCAAAAAGGTTCTGCTTAGTTATTCAGTAGCTCACTTTGCTCATCTTCAATTGTCAATGCAGGTTCTAAATCTTCCGTCATAACAATACATTCCCTTCAAGTTCAGCTCTAAATTTTTCACAATCTTGATGTGAATTTAAAATCATATATCATTTGGTGGCGGTGTGTGTGTGTGTGTGTACCCCTCAAATCAATTGTTACCCTATTAAGGAGTAAATAGTGACCAGAAACTGAGGAAGAAATTTGAATCTTATCTTCAGCACCAGCACCTATCAAAATGATAGTACTGGAGTACTCATTCAATTATTATAAATTGTCCTTTTATATGAGGTTAATACTAATTGTTTCACAGTCTCTCATATACTCAGGCTGTCATTGGACAAGGAAAATCTTTAAAAGACTGGCAACTGCAACAATGCATTGTGTTAACTTTAGACTGTGGAAAACAGATGGCACCTTTTTGTAAAAAAGAGATGAAAGGGAATGAATCTCTGCATTCTATCCATCTTCCAAGAGATAAAGGGGGAGGTGAGAGAACAGCTGCTGGTTTTTAGATTTAAATAGATTAAGCATTGTAATGTTATATTTTCTATTTGTGATAACCTGGGAAAGTATAGACAGGATGTAGATCAACTAATCAACTAAGTTTCTTAAAAAGAAAAATCAATGTATATTGTTTCATTCTCACTTCAACTGATGATGAGGTACATTCTTTTTTTTTAACAGAATGTTAGATTACTACATTTTCACAGATTAGATTCCTAATCACATTTCACTTCTTCCTCTCCACGAAACTATGATTACAATTGCATTTATGATACTTGGAAGGGCTTGTGGTTATGAATTTCTTCCTATATAAATGAGAGCTCTGAAGGGTTTTAATAAATGTATCTTTAGGGTTAGGGTTAACACGTCTGAGGTGAGTTGGCTGATAAGATGAGCCTCAGATAATAAATTGAAATGCTTGATAGCTGTCTCCTATATTAAGTATTTTTTTCTGACAAAAAACCCAAAGCAACAATTTAGTCATGAAGAACAGTGGTAATGTTTCTTTTGGATACCAGTGAGGGCATCTCAGAGTGCAGCTGACAACACAATCCTATTTTGAAAGATTTTTAAATTCTAAAGACAACCTATCCTTAAATTTGCTAGAAGCCAGATATTTTTGTAATATCATTGATAACTAAAAAGTTTGAAATGGAATATAATCATAGAGACAGGTTTTTCTTCCTGCTTGCAGTGCTGTGATAAATATAGAAAACCAACAACAGAATGATTTCTTTCTTGACTAGTACCATTATTGAACATGTCAATTGACATTTAAGAAAGTACTTGTATTTCAAGGGAACATAAATGAAAAATGGTGATGCAAATAGATGAGTCAACAAGCCTTAGAGAGAAAGTGTAATTACTGGCATCAATTTGCTACACTGATTATTAAATCAGTGTATTTAAAAAAGTCCTAGTTAGTTTTATATTTTAAGGACCTTGAGGGAACAAAAACATGTTAAGATGTTTACACTATTTTAGCTAACTAACCTTGCTCATGGAGAGGAAAGCTATGGAAAATCTAGACAGTATACTAAAAAGCAGAGACATCACCCTGCCAACAAAAGTGTGTATAATCAAGATTATGGTTTTCCCAGTTGCAATGTATGGCTGTGAAAGTTGGACCATAAAAAAGGCTGAGCACCAAACTTCCTGGGAGGAGCTTGCTGATGGTGGCAGCTTAAAATTAGCTGCCCCCGAATTCCTGGTCACATATTTGTTTAGATGATCATCCATCTGACGTCTTAACAGGTTTCTTATCCATCAGGCAAGAAGGGAAGAAGATATAGTTTTGCTGGCAAATGCCCTTCAATTTTTGCAGCTACTGTGCCTGCAGAGAGAGGGGGGCCAGCCCAAAGCAGAACGTTGTCCGTGCTGGGAACTTCAAACTGCCTTGTGCAGTACAAAGTAAGATCTCTCCCACTCAGTTCAAAGCTTTGATTTATTTGATTTTAATACGAGCTGAATCCATTTACGTGGACATTGTTTACCAAGATCCTAGCTTTTTTTTTTTTACAAGATCTTCCTCTGAAAATTTATTTACTTAGAGGCTTTTAAAATGGTGCCGAGCCGGCTGGCTGGATTCTCCGGTAATAATGATTATCTTCTTAACCTCCTTGTTAAATGCTACAGAACTCTAAAACTTCAAAGGAGCGTCTTATCACCTGTTTCACAATTGGCCAGCAGAAACTTTTTAATTAGTTTCATTTTCACAAGACTTCCTTTCTCTCATTAATCTTGCTTATCTGGAATTTAAATGGTGATGAATCTGCTGAACTGTCTTGTTACAATGCTTATTTTCTGAAAGTTTTGCCAAGCCTCAAATTTCAAAGTAAAGGGAGAAATTCAGCATCTTTATTTATAGCTGTACAGTCAGGCAGCAGAGTTTTATTAATTGCTGGAAGATAAAATTTGGAATGGCCTCAAAACCTAATTTGAAGCCATTTGGAATGGCTTCAAATCCTAATTTGAAACTGTTGCCCTCTATTCCCAGGGGCACATCCCCAGTGCCTGACACAAGGTTGCAGCCTCCGCTCCCTACGCCCCCTGCTGGAGATTTGTTAACGAAAGAATTCTTCTTGAGTGAATTAAGTGTGGCTCTTAACGCACAGACAATTAAAATGGAAGATAAACTTAGAGATCTTAAAGAGGAGATAAAACAGGAGATAAAACAGGAGGGAAAAGAGGAAATAAAAGAAATAAAAGGGGAAATAAAAGGGGAAATAAAAGGGGAAATAAAAGGACTTAAACAGGAGTTGTATGAGAAAATCGATGCCAGGGTTGTTAAAATTAAAGTTGAAATGCTGGGACTTGTAACTGTATTGACAGAACATGTTTCCGGAATTGAAGATAGTCTAGAGGATCTTAATGAGGCTAATACCAACTTGATATTGAAAACAGAGGCGGTGGAACAAAAAGTGGAAAATGCTGAAAAAGAAATTATTATGATACAGTATAGACAAATGGAGCTGGCACTAAGAGTAAGGGGGCTGCGGCTTCCGGGGGAGGAGCCTGCCGTCACCGGTGGCTCAACGGAGCTGCCCTCAGAGTTCTGGTCTGTATATCTAAAAAATCTATAGATATCTCCCCTTTCAGGCAAGAAAGGGGCAGGGAGGAACTCAGTCGTTAGAATCTCTTTGTAGTTCACAGCCTTTTGTTTTTCGCTGTGAACGGAAAAGAGGTTCAACAAAAGCTGAGTTTTTTTTTACTCCAGCCAGATCTTCTCAGCTGTTTTTTTTCAGCTCTAGGCAGGTTGTCCCCCCCCCTCAGGACAAATCTAAGCTATTTAAAATCAATTCGAGCAGCGGCCATTCCTGAGAACCCTTTTTTTATTATTACTCAAAATACCAGCTTCAATTTTATAAAAAACTCCGTTGTCCAACTGCTTTTCAAAATGGCGTTTTTACAGCTTCCGCATTTGATATATGATATACTTAACTAGCCCCGTTTTCCTGAAGACTTCTTTTTACTAATTGCCAAAAGTTTACTGAAAGTATTTTATCTTAAATCAAGATGAACAGAGACTTTGTTTGTTTTCTTTTTTTTTCTTTTACGATGGCTCCCAAATCAAAGCAACTGAAACGTCTTTTCAATAATACATCCCAAGCAATCACCATAAAGCTGCAGCCTTTGCCTTCTACGCCCTCTACTGGAGATTTGTTAACGAAAGAATTTCTTTTTGAAACTCTAAAAGAATTTAGAGCGGAAATGAAGCAACTTGTTTCGGAATTATGTGATAAGCTTGATGCCAAGATTGCTCAAACAAAGGAGAATACGATCGAGGTTATAACTGTAATGACAGATTATATTGCAGGAATGGAAGATAAACTGGAACTTTGGAAAAAGCTAATTCTAATCTGACATCTAAAATTGAAATGTTGCAACAGGAAGTTGAAAATGCAGAAAGACAACTTGTTATGACAAATTATAAAAAGACTGCGTTTGCAATAAGAGTTAGGGGATTGCGTGAAAATGAACAGGAGAATTTGAAACAGACCTTTTTTGAGGCTTTCAGTCGTTTGGTGGGAAGTCCGGAACTCAAATTTGATTGGCAGATCCAAAAAATTTACCGCCATAATTCGTGGACAGCAAAACAGAGACAGCTTCCGAGAGATATAGTTATATATTTTGCTACAAAAGAATCCAGAAACGCGATACTACAAGAGTTTTACAATAACAGGCTGCGAATTGATGGACAGGACCTGATCGTCTTCAAAGAAATACCACCCCAAATGTTAAGATCTAGGAGAGACTATGCTTTTCTAACTAAAGAACTCAGAAATAATCAAATAGAGTACAGATGGGAGGTGCCATTTGGTATCACGGTTACATTTGACGACCAGAAACATCGCCTCAACTCTGTTTGGGAAGCCCGAGATTTTTACTACAAGATCCTGAAGGCGGGACTTCCTGAATCACCCGGACACGGAGAAAGACAAGGAGAAGTAGAAGAGAAACAACCAAACACACAACTACAAGGCGGGAGGTATCGTTTTTCCCTTCTGGAAGGGCAGAAGAGCAGAGAACAAGGATTTAGTTATGCTTCCAAAACATCTGCTTAATTTTAAGTTGAATAATACTTTGTGACTTCTGTCTTATATAAAATGGTATAGTGGTATACCGATGAAGAGACATTAAGGCTGAAAGAAATCCTGTTGATTTCCTCGGAAAATATACTGTATGGGACTTTAAAAAAAAAGACTTGAAGGATAACTTTGAACTTTTATATAAATTGTTTATGATTTATTCTCTAGGGTGAGGAGGGCGGAGATTGTGATGTTTCTGGATTGTGGCTTAGGTTGAATGGAGTTGGGAAGTGTGGTGCAGACGGGAGGGTAGTGACGGTTCAATTAGAGCTTATTCTGAGCCAGAAAGTAAGTTGATTTTTATAGAAATTGCCATTGCTATTTGAATATAATGTTTGGAAGGATATATTCAGGGAGTTCGAAGGAAGGCGGAGCAAACATGAGAGGAGCACGGAGGATAATAAAATATATATATGGACACGGGTAGAGGCAGGATGAGAGGAGTTAGAACGGAAACTGTGAGAAATATTTGAGGTGTTTAAATTGCTTTATAGAGAAGGAGGTAAAAGGGACAAATTAAAGGTTTGGAAATGGACACATATTTAGATAAAGAGATAAGGCCCCTAGCTACAGTAGAATTTTATTTGATTAACTCACTTGGTTTCCACATAGTTTGAAATCCTGCAAGTAATAAATTAACTGAGATTAGGAATGATGCACATTGCTTAAGTTTTAATAATGATGGGAAGCTGAGCTTAATGTAGAGAGTTTATTGATTTTTCCCTTTTTTTCTTTTTTTTCTTTTTTTTTCTTTATTATTCTTTTCTTTTTTCCTTTGTTTTTTTATCTTTTAATTCTTAATCTATTCGGTTTTAATATACTCCAGACTGTGCTTGATAAAGAGTTATGCCGGGAATGGGATCTGGGAAGTCGGAAGGGGGCTAGGGAGGTGGGTTCATGGGGGGGAGGGGGGAGGGTGGAGATATAGTTTCAATTTTCAAAACAATAAGAATGCACTTGTATACTGTTGCTCTTTTTTCTTTTTTTTCTTTTTCTTTTATTTTCCTTTTTTTCTTTTCTTATAATTTTAGTGTAAAATACAAATTGAATAGATTAATGAATAGTAGAAATACACCAAAGTGAGGGGTAGAGGGAAAGAAGAGGGAGGAGTCAAGAGGGAGTGAGAGGGGAATGTAAGGAGGGTGAGATGGAGGGAAGGGGAGAAAGGAATGTTTGAGGGGGAGGGGAAGTAGAAGAGGGGAATGTTGGAGGGGAGAAATGAAAGTTGGAGGGGGAGAAGAAAGGGTGTATGGAGGATTGAAGTGTTATGTTGGTTTTCCATGGTGGTATAAAAGATGAGTTGTGTTTATTGCTTTTTCAATTGCACAGTATATAAGTGATTGTATAAAAAGGAAAATGAAAATGAAATAAAATAGTTTTCACACCAAAAAAAAAAAAAGAGTAAGGGGGCTGCGTGAGGAGAAACAGGAGAACCTGAAACAGATCCTATCAGAAGCCTTTGACCGCCTGGTGGGAAGACCAGGGACTAACCTCGACTGGCAGATCGACAAAGTTTATCGTGTTAACTCCTGGGTGGCAAAGCAGAAACAGCTTCCTCGAGACATCATTATATACTTCACTACAAGAGAGCTTAGAAATATGGTACTACAAGAGTCTTATAACACTAAGCTCCAAATTGGCGGTCAAGACCTGATTGTTTTGAAAGAGATACCACCTCAAATGTTAAGAGCCAGGAGAGACTACTCTTTTTTAGTCGAAGAACTCAGAAACCGTCAGATACAGTATAGATGGGACGCACCATTTGGCATTATATTTACATTTGATAGGCAAAGATATCGCCTCAACTCTGTATGGAAAGCCTGAGATTTTTATCATAATATTTTGAAGGCTGGATATCCTGCATCTTCTGGACCTGGAGAAAGACCACAAGAAGGACAGGACAGACAGCAAACTACACAACTATCAGATAAGATGGAGCATCTCTCTCTTCTAGAAGCGCAAGGTGTTATGGAACAAAGACCTAGCCGTATGATTACTAGACGAATGGAGAAACAAGCTAAAAAGCAACAACATCAACAATCACCAGCCATCGATCAAGGAGCTACAATAACAAGTCTGGAAGCAGTGGGAGGAGCTAGGCCTAAGGTTAAACAGGCCATGCAGGAAGCTCTAAAAATGCTTCAGCCAACCAAAGATGACAACTAAGATTTTAACATGGAACGTCAATGGATTGAATTCCCCACAGAAGAGAAAGAAAATACTTCACTATCTTAAACAGTTTAAGAATGACATAATTTGTTTGCAAGAAACTCATATCAAATCAACTGATCAAAAATATCTGATTAACTCAAAACTTGGTCAACATTTTGTAGCTTCTGCTATGGAAAAGAAGAATGGTATAGTTGTGTACTTAAGAAAAGACATGAAAGCTGAATTAATTGAAGAAGATCCCTTCGGAAGATATATCGCTTTAGACCTAATCCTAGAAGGGAAAAAGACATTACTTTTGGGAAATTATGCTCCTAATCAACAGCAAGATGGATTCTATAGAAATCTTCATGCCAAATTAGTACAGTGGGACTATAGGTCCTGTATACTATTGGGTGATTGGAATGGTGTGATAGACACTAAGAGAGATAAGAAGACTTCTCGCCCAAATACTAAGATGCGAGCAAAGCTACCCAAACCTTTTTTTGACATGATGGACGACTTCGAATTGAGAGATATTTGGTGAGAAAGAAATGCAGAGGAATATGATTTCACCTTCTTCTCTGATAGACATCAATCCCTTTCAAGGATTGATTTTATACTAATCACTAATGATTTGCTTTCTAGGGTCAAGAAGACAAAGATTGCGGCTAGGGTCCTTTCGGACCATAACCCAGTTTGGATGGAGTTGGGAAGGGTAGTGCAGGCAAGAAGGTCTTGGAGATTGAATGAAAACTTATTTAAATATGAAAAGTATATTAATGATTGTAAAAAAAAATTATCTGAATATTTCGTTTTGAATATGAATAAGGGTACATCTATGGAATTCGTATGGGATGCAAGCAAAGCATATATGAGAGGAGTGCTGATGAATATAAATAAAACACATAGATATAAACAAGGGTTAAAACGAACAGAATTGGAAGAGGAAATTAAGAGAAAAGAGTTGGAGTTAACAATGAATCCAAGCGATACAAAGGTTAGGGAAGCTATCACCATATTAAAATCTCAATTTGACATGTTGATCTCTGACTAGGTAGCCACTAATTTATTATATGCAAAACACAATACCGTTTGTAACGCAAACAAACCTGGCAGATGGTTAGCTTATCAGATTAGGAAAAAAAGGAAAACTCAAAATATATCTAAACTGATTTACAGAGGGAGGGAGGTGTTTCAACAGGAAGAGATTCAAAAGGTATTTCGGGAATTTTTTACAGAATTGTATAAAGGGGATAAAATTAATGGTCTACATATAGAGAAATATTTAGATAAAGAGAAAATACCTTCAGTTAGAGAAGAGCACAGGCAAAAATTGAATCAACCAATAACCTCAGGGGAAATCTTGCAGGTAATTAAGCAATTAAAGTTAGGAAAAGCACCAGGTACAGACGGTTTTACTATAAAAATTTACAGTTAGAAATGGTAGAACCTCTTAGAGAATTATTTAATATGATTCAAACGGAAGGTAAACTGTCTCCATCTTGGAAGACAGCGTTTATATCTTTGATACCCAAAGAAGATCAAGATACTACCCAACCAAAAATTATAGACCTATCTCATTACTTAATGTAGATTATAAAATCTTTACTAAAATACTAGCAAATAGGTTAATGCTGGTTATTCAACAATTGATACACACTGACCAAACAGCTTTTATACAGGGGAGACAGATGAAAAGTAATGTCAGATTAATTATTAATGCATTAGAATATTTGGGAAAGAACAACCAGATCCCTGCTGCGTTTATATTCTTGGATGCTGAGAAGGCCTTTGATCGAGTTAATTGGCAATTTCTGTTGAAGATATTGCAAAAAATGCAGATAGGAGATAATTTTTTACAGTCAATTAAAGCACAATATACCAACAGCAAACAGCACAAATTATAGTCAATGGAAGTTTAACAGACTCTTTTCAAATTGGAAAAGGTACAAGACAGGACCTTTGTCCCCGCTATTGTTTATTATAACTTTGGAAGTATTGTTGAATAAAATACGGGGCTTGGATGGTCTAAAAGGGATCAAGATTAGGCAGCAAGAATACAGAGTGCGCGCTTTTGCAGATGATTTGGTCATAATATTGGAACAACCGCTGGAATCCAGTATGGTTTTAATGAATACGATTAATCAATATGGTCAAGTATCTGGTTTTAAAATAAATTTAGGAAAAACCAAAATATTAGCTATAAATATGAATACTAAACAAAAGGAAGAACTAGGAGGGATGCTAGGATGTGAGGTGGTCAAAAAAGTCAAATATCTTGGAGTCAATATTTTAACCTCAAACGGGAAATTATATAAGCATAATTATGAACCACTTTGGCATAGTATACAGATAGAGATGAAAAAATGGGAGAAATTGCACTTATCTTTGCTGGGTAGGATAGCGGCAGTGAAAATGAACATTTTACCAAAATTTTTATTTCTCTTCCAAATGTTACCTATACTTAAAAAAAGATGCAAATCTTTTAGAATGGCAGAAGGGTATCAACAAATTTGTATGGGCAGGAAAGAAGCCGAGAGTAAAGATGAAAATAATGCAAGATGTACGGGAGAGAGGAGGCTTGAAATTACCTAACCTAAAATTATATTACGATGCAGTGGCGCTACCTGTAATTAGTGATTGGACTCATTTAACTAATGATAGAATACTGAATATCGAGGGACACGATCTGGTATATGGTTGGCATGCTTACCTGTTATTCAACAAAAAACTGGATAAGAAGTTTAAATGTCATATTTTAAGAAATGCTTTACTGCTTAAGATCAGAAATGATTTAAATTGTTTAAAGTTAGTTCAGCAAGAAGAAGCTAAGGTCAATGTAGAATGGCATTAATTTCTTTATTTCTTTTTTCTCAATAGATTTTAGACTGTGTTTGTTAAAAATTCATACCGTGTACGGGTTCTGGGAAGTCGGGGGGGAGGAGGAGAGGGGTTGGGGGGATGGGGGAGGGACGGAGGGGTATACATTAGGCTAGACAAGAATTTGGTGGTAAACTAGAACTATTTTGACACATAAAAAATTGTACTTCGATGTCTTACTGATTGAGGAATGATGAAATGTTTGTTTTAAAAGAAATAAAACTTTTGAACTTAAAAAAAAGAAAAAAAAAGGCTGAGCACCAAAGAATTGAGGCCTTTGAACTATGGTGCTGGAGAAGACTCCTTTGAGTCCCTTGGACTGCAAGGTGATCAAACTGGTCAGCCCTAGAGGAGATCAACCCTGATTGCTCTTTAGAAGGCCAGATCCTGAAGTTGAAACTCAAATACTTTGGCCACCTAATGGGAAGGAACTCACTGGAGAAGAGCCTAATGATGGGAAAGATTCAGGGCAGAAGAAGAAGGGGACAACATAGAATGAGATGGCTGGATGGAGTCACCAAAGCAGTAGGCGTGAACTTAAATGGACTCCAGAGGATGGTAGAGGACAGGAAGGCCTGGAGGAACATTGTCCATTGGGTCGCGATGGGTCGGACATGACTTTGCAACTAATAACAATAGACTAATTAATTAGAATATTTTTGCTTGTTCTGAAAATACTGCTTATGATTTTGTACAGATGGTACTACTTCAGTTGATGGATCAGTAAAAATATTTGCATCATTAGATAAAAAAAAGAAAGTGTTACTATAACAACATAGTGTTTTCTCTATGATGAAGCAAGATTGCAAAAAAAAAAGCTACAATTTGAAATTTATGCTACTGGAAAGATGTGAAAATAGTCAATAACATTAAGAGGGGGTCATTTATATCATGCCGATATCAAACAGTGAAGAAATTGGAACAAATTGTGTGACTCTCTTCCTCCATACAGAGCTTGCATGGTTAACAAGAAGAAATAGGTTGCTACATGTTTTTGAAAAGGAGTATGAGATGTTGCTTTTCTTTATCCTAGAGAAAGAATATTAAGTGAAGATGTTAGATGTGAATATGTGTGTGCAATTCCAGATAAATTGTCAATTAATGTCATAGATTACATGGCAGAATATATGCCACACTTCTTTTGGCTCTTTTTTCCTCTGTGAGCAAGCATGCAGAGCAGAGATATAATAACCTCTCTCCTAAGCGATTAGAGGAAAAGATTGGACTTGGAGAGAAGAGAATTTCAAGCATTTATTTGAATGCAGTTTCCTCTGATGAGTTCTGCTGAAAAACATGGATTGACAACAGTTCCCCCTTTGTTGGAAGCTGAAAAGAAAGGAGATAAATTACAGCAACTCAGCATTTATTATCTCTCTTTTTCTCTATATATAGACCAGTGGTGTCAAACTCAATTTTATTAAGGACCGCATCTCGGGGGAGGGGGGTGTCAGGTGGGTGTGGCCAACTGGATGAGTGTGGCCACCT
>NC_045558.1:80611010-80619070 GCF_009769535.1 Thamnophis elegans | reverse complement strand
AAGCAGATCCCTTTGGAAGATATATCGCATTAGATTTAATCTTAGAAGGGAAAAGACACTGCTTTTGGGAATCTATGCTCCTAATCAACAACAAGATGGATTTTATAGAAATCTCCATGCTAAATTAGTACAGTGGGACTTTAAGTCGTGCATACTACTGGGTGATTGGAATGGCGTGATTGACACCAAAAGAGATAAAGACATCTCGCCCGAATACTAAATTCCGAGCCAAACTACCCAAATCCTTTTTGACATGATAGACGACTTCGAACTGCGAGACGTTTGGCGTGAAAGGCATGCAGAAGAATATGACTTTACCTTCTTCTCCGACAGGCATCAATCTTTTTCAAGGATCGACTTTATTATATTACTAATGATTTACTTTCTAGGGTGAAGAAGACAAAGATTACGGCCAGAGCCCTTTCGGATCATAACCCAGTTTGGATGGAGCTGGGAAGGGTAGTTCAGGCTACAAGGTCCTGGAGGCTGAATGAAAATTATTCAGATATGAAAAGTATGTTAATGATTGTAAAATTGTTATCTGAATACTTTGTTTTTAACATGAATAAGGGTACACCTATGGAATATGTATGGGATGCAAGCAAAGCCTATATGAGAGGAGTATTGATAAATATAAATAAAATACATAGACATAAACAAGGGCAAAAACGTAAAGAATTGGAAGAGGAAATTAAAGGAAAAGAGCAGGAATTAATATTGAACCCAGGTGATACAAAGACTAAAGAAGCAATTTCCATATTAAAATCTCAATTTGATATGCTGATTTCTGACCAGGTAGCCACCAGTTTATTATATGCTAAACATAATACTTTCTGTAATGCAAATAAACCCGGTAGATGGTTGGCTTATCAGATCAGGAAAAAAGGAAAATTCGAAATGTATCCAAATTGTGTTACAGAGGGAAGGAAGTGTTTCAGCAGGAAGAGATCCAAAAGGGATTTCGAGAATTTTTTACAGAGTTGTATAAAGGGGACAAAATTAGGGACTTAGATATAAATAAATACTTAGATAAAGAGAAAATCCCCCTAGTTAGCGAAGAACATAGGTATAGGTTGAACCAACCAATAACCTCTGGGGAAATCCTGCAGGTAATCAAACAATTAAAGCTAGGGAAAGCACCAGGTACAGATGGCTTAACAGCCGTTTATTATAAAAACTTACAGTTAGAAATGGTAGAACCTCTTAGAGAATTATTTAATAAAATTCAATCGGAAGGTAAGTGCCCCCCTCATGGAAGACAGCGTTTATATCGTTGACCCAAAGAAGACCAAGATCTTACTCAGCCGAAAAATTATAGACCTATTTCACTACTTAATGTAGATTATAAAATTTTTACCAAAATATTAGCAATAGGTTAATGGTGGTTATCCAACACTGATACATACTGACCAAACAGGTTTTATACAGGGTTGACAGATGAAGAGCAATGTTAGGTTAATTATTAATGCATTAGAATACTTGGGAAAGAATAATCAAATCCCTGCCGCATTCATATTTTTGGACGCTGAGAAAGCCTTTGATCGAGTCAATTGGCAATTCTTGTTGAAGATACTGCAAAAAATGCAGATAGGAGATGGCTTTTTAAGGTCAATTGGTGCAATATATCAGCAGCAAAAAGCCCAAATTATAGTTAATGGAAGTTTAACAGATTCCTTTCAAATAGAAAAAGGTACAAGACAGGGTTGTCCTTTGTCCCCACTATTGTTTTTATAACTTTGGAAGTATTGCTGAATAAGATACGGGCTTTGGATGCTTTAAAAGGGATCAAGATCAGACAGCAAGAATACAGAGTCCGCGCTTTTGCGGACGACTTGGTTATAATATTGAAAAACCGCAGGAATCCAGTAAGGTTTTAATGAATACGATTAATCAATATGGTCAAGTCTCTGGATTTAAAATTAATTTAGGAAAAACCAAATATTAGCAATGAATATGAATACCAAACAGAAGGAAAATTGGGAGTGATGTTAGGATGTGAGGTTGTTAAAAAAGTCAAATATCTTGGAGTTAATATTTTAACTTCAAATGGGAAATTACAAGCATAATTATGAACCACTCTGGCATAGTATACAAATGGAGATGAAAAGGTGGGAGAAACTGCATTTATCTTTGTTGGGAAGGATAGCGGCAGTGAAAATGAATATTTTACCAAAAATTTTATTTTTGTTTCAAATGTTACCAATACTTAAAAGAGATGCGAACCTTTTAGAATGGCAGAAGGGTATCAACAATTTGTATGGGCAGGAAAGAAGCCGAGGGTAAAGATGAAAATAATGCAAGATGTACGTGAAAGAGGAGGATTGAAATTACCAAATTTAAAATTATATTATGATGCAGTGGCTTTATCTGCAATTAGTGATTGGATCCATTTAACCAATGACAGAATATTGAATATTGAGGGACATGATTTGGTATATGGTTGGCATGCTTACTTGTTATTCAACAAAAAACTGGATAAGAATTTCAAAAATCATATTTTAAGAAATGCCTTATTGCGGGTTTGGAAAAAATATCAACATAAACTAAATGACAAATTGCCCATGTGGGCAATTCCTAGACATGCAATTGAAAATATGAATATAGAACAAAACACGATAGAACCACTTATAGACAACTTCTTAATACAGAAAGGGGGTGCTGCAATTAAAATCCTTAGAGGTACTTAAAAAGAGAAGGTAGTTCAAACGTGGTTTCAGTATGGCCAATTACAGGCCAGGTGGAAAATAGACCAAAAAATAGGTTTTGTAATAGCTGAGGATAACTTGTTTAAACAAATAAGAGATCAAAGTTTAATGCACATAAAGAGGATATATAATGTATTAGTACAGATGGACTCAGAAACCGAAATGGTTAAAGATTGTATGATAAAATGGGCTCAGAATATTGAAGAACCTATAATGTTGGACACATGGGAAAAAATATGGGTAAGAAATGTAAAATTTACACAAGCACAAAATTTGAGAGAAAATTTTTATAAGATGTTTTATAGATGGCACTTAGATCCCAAAAAGCTTGCTTCTATGTATTCAAATGTTCAGCCTAAATGTTGGAGATGTGGTTCTTTCGATGCTACATATTTTCATATATGGTGGACATGTCGTAATGTTAAGGCATTTTGGATAAAAATTTGGTGGATCCTGCAAAATATCTTCAAAAAAGGATAAAATTCACTCCCAAATTGTTTTTACTAGGTATATGTACTGACTTCGTAGCAGTAGAGATTAATTTGGTTCTGTACTTAATAACGGCAGCAAGACTTTTGGTGGCGCAATACTGGAAGAAGAAAGACCTGCCTACAATTCAAGAATGGATTTTAAAGGTTACAAACTTAGCCGAAATGGCGAAAATTTCAGCATATCTTAAAGAACATTCAAATGAGAAGTATAAACGAGACTGGAAAAAATGGATTGATTATATACAAAGCAAATACGGGACTAGGAAATTCCAGATAGCTTATGCTTAAAATTAGTAATAACGTAAATTGTTAAAAATTTGGGTAACAGCAAGAAGCTGAGTTCAATGTAGAGATATTTTAGACTGTGATTGTCAAAAGTTATACCATGTATGGGCTCTGGGAAGTCGGGGGGAGGGAAGGGAGGTGGGGATCTAGGGGGAGGGGGGAGGGGGGGAAATATAATATGTGTTAAATTTTAAAGCATGATTGCACTTGTATACTGTGGTTTTTATTAATGTTAGTGTCAAAACAGAACAAACTGAATATATCGGAAAGTAAGAGATACCGAAGGGAGGAGCTGAATGAAAGAAGAAGGAGAGTAGAGAGAGTGAGAGAGAGGAGGAGGAGAGGAAGGGAGGGAATGGATTAAGAGGGAGTGATAGGGTTAGGGTTAGATAGAGGGGGAGGGGAAGTAGTGTAGAGGGGTATGAGAGAAGGAAGAATGAAAGTTGGAGGGGGATGAAAGAGGGTGTATGGTGGGCTAAGGCGGTATATTGGGTTTGTATTGTAGGGGGCATTCTCTATAAAAGCGAGGGCTGTGTTTATTACTCAATGTTATATGCCTCGGTTGCACAGTAAACATGTGATTGTATAGAATGAAATGGAAATAAAAAGATTTGTACCTTAAAAAGACTGGACTACTGTAATGCGCTCTACATGGGGCAGCCCTTGAAGAGCATTCGGAGACTACAGCTTGTCCAGAATTCAGCCGCGTGAGCGATTGTGGGTGCACCTCGGTATACCCATGTTACACCTATCCTCCGTGAGCTGCACTGGCTGCCTATTGGACTCCGGACGCCTTTCAAGGTGCTAGTCGTTACTTTTAAAGCCCTACATGGTATCAGACCTGGGTACTTGAGAGACCGCCTCCTGCCAATTACCTCCCTTCGACCAATCAGATCCCACAGATTAGGCCTCCTCCGGATACCATCAGCTAGCCAGTGTCGACCATCGACCCCCGGGGGAGGGCCTTTTCTGTGGCTGCTCCGGCCCCTGGAATGATCTCCCCATGGAGATTCGGACCCTCACCACCCTGCAGGCTTTCTGCAAAGCCGTCAAGACCTGGCTGTTCCAGCAGGCCTGGGGCTGATGAGTTCCCAGCCCCACTCGAATTGTTGATTGTTGTGTAGTTTTTAATTTGTCTTTGTATCCTGTTTGTCTCGTTTGTTTTTGTATTGCCCCCTTCCCCAAGTGTTGTTCGCCTCCCTGAGTCCCCCCCCCGGGAATATGGCGGCATACAACTATAATAAATACAAATACAAATAGAGCAGGTCTGAGTGTGCTCCAATTCTGCTTCTTTGGCTACTGTTTCTATTCACTCATTACAGTCTAGAACCGTGATGGCGAACCTATGCAATGCATGCCAGAGGTGATACACAGGGCCCTCTCTATGGGCACACGAGCCATCACCCCAGTTCAAGTCTGTCATGCATGTGCTTACACCTCCTGCCAGTTAGCTGGCCTTCGGGTCTCTGCTGCACATGTGCAAAGGGTGGGGGCAGTGGTGGGATTCAGCCAGTTCGCACCTTTTCGGGAGAACCAGTTCTTAACTTTCTAAGAGGTTCGGAGAACAGGTTGTTGGAAGAAATCTTCTTTTGATTTTTTTCTGCTTTATAGGGTTAATCCTGTAAGGAAGGCAGGAAGGAAATTCTGGTAGTGTTTCTAGCTTAATCTTTATTGCCCTGCTTACAGAAACTGCCTCTCCGGTTAACCCTTATTACATTGTAATAGCTAAGGCAAAGTGCCCATCGATCTGAGTAATGTTGAATTGGCCATGCCCACATGGTCACATGATCACTAAGCCCCATCTACCCAGCTGGTCATTAGGGCAGACAACCGGTTGTTAAATTATTTGAATCCCACCACTGGGTGGGGGGCATGTGTGGGGGCCATATGTGCATGTGCTGGGAGGAGTGTGCGGGGGCCTGCATGCCCATGTGTGTGGGGGTGCATGTGCAGGGAGGCTGCGTGCACATGTGGGGGTTCATGCAGCGGCTTTCCTGAAGCCTGGGGAGGCAAAAAAGCCCTCCTCTGGCCCTCCAGAAGGACGAAAAATCAGGGCTGATGGCTGGTGTGTCACCAAATATGACTCCATGTGCCACTTGTAGTTCACCATCACAGGTCTAGAAGAAAAACAACATGAACATCTATTGAATTGTGAAAAGAACTCTGTCCTCATCTGCTAAACAATACAATCTGCCTTCTAGGAGGACTTTACATGAGTTGAAAGATTCTGTCAGAAAAGCCAATAAGACATTTAAGGATACTTCTTTACAGAATCTAAATGGTTTCTTTCTTTTTTATTTAAAGCATAAATCAGGCTTAATAAAGTCTACAATATTGTTTCACAAATTGCTTGGGACATTATTGGGTCATGTCAGGGTAAGCACAACTGTAACCAACTGTAGCCATTGGACATTTGTCATATAACGATTAAAGATTTGTTGAATATGTTCCAAGCATGAATTTTTATATGCAGAAAATATTGGAGGAAATAAGATATCAAAACATTATTACATACTGTACCTTATGTAAATTCCTTCACTGTTATTTCAACTGCTTTTGCTTCCATTCCTTTTCATGTGGATGGTTATTTCTACAGTTTGCCCCTAATTATTTTCAAAGTCTATCGCAATTTCCAGAAAAGCTAAGCAGGTTTGGCAGCATTTGGATGAGAGATCATTGTGAGAAGAGCTATGGGGAAGATTGGAAAGGAAAGAAAAGAAAATCCTGAAAAAGGCGTAGTAGTAAGAATTTCTGTTGTTCTGTATTTGTCATCCCACCCCCACCCCCAATGTTTTCCATGGAGTTGCTAGAAGATGAGTTATTATCTTTATCCCAATCAGTACAGGATTATTTGAAGATGTGACAATTTCCCTATTTTTTTAAAATCAAAATTCACTCAAAAGCTTTATTCACTAAATAATAATTAAGTAATATTATTCTATGACAGCTAGTGGCCATTTTTTTTTCATGATATTCTGAATAAAGTATGATAACAAAAAAAAGAATTTCTTTGATTTCAATCACAGATGATTTAATGGTAAGACATTGTAATAATTTGCATATACATGCTAATTATGTCATTGGATCTCAACGATATTTCAATCATAACATGTCATCTTGCCATATATCAGTCCACCATGGGAGGCTTTTTATCTAGTGAAATTCCTTCTCTGCTGTGAGTGCTGTTAGCAAATGATGACCTTTTGTAACAGCAGTCATTAAACAATAGGTAGTTAAGGCCCATTGAAGGAAGTAAAGTAAATCTGCCAAAAGTATTAATAATCTAGATAAGATGATTATGGTAGTACTATTTTTCAAAAGAAACTAGGCATCTTAGTCTATCAAAACTAAAAATTAACCACGTCAGCTGAGAAGGTAAAAATCCTAAAACATATTTGTTTGCCCAGAAATAAGCAATATGCATGTCAAATCTCTGAATATAAAACTGTGTAAGGGAATGAGGATCCCTTTTCAATATATTGGGAAACATGCACACACTCATGCATACCTCTGTATTTTAAAAATAAAAATCTGGTGATCGATCAAAAGAAGTATTGCAGGAAACATTGGACTGGATGTTCCAAATCAAGGAAGTTCAGTTTGATACTACACCCATCCTTGAAATACCCTCACTTTTGGGCTGAGGAGAGCAAATTGCATGAAGATCTGAATGGTCAGTGCATCTATCTTCTTATGTTACCTTAACCTCCCCAGTGGCCCTGGGGTGCCCTGCTACTCAAGGGTGGGTTGCTGCCAGCATTGCTGCTGGTTCGCTTCGCACACACTATGTATAAGAGGGGGCTCATCCCCAATAATATGGAACTGAGAAATCAGTATCATAGAAGGAAAATGACAATAAGTTTAATACACTAAGAAAATGTGTGCATGGTGAAACAGGAAAGGATGTAGACAGGAATGGTTAATGAATGAATGTGGGTTGTATAAAAAGATAAGAAAGAAAGACAGATAAGAAAGAAGGATGTCTTGTAGTTTGGTCATGCAGAGAAAGTGACCAAGCATCAAGTCTACAAAAAAGGAAGAGTGACTGTGTCTAGAATGAGTGCAAGGTACTTGGATATAGTTTATGGATTTTTTTAAAAAGTAGAGATATGAGCAGTTTAACAGCAAAGGCAATGGAGCGTATGTTGTCTGAGAAGGAGAGATGATTTGCAAAGTCAGAAATATATGAACACATATATGAAAGGTATTGATGTAAACTAATACTCCATTTATTTGTTTATTGTCAAGATTTAGGGCAGGAGGTCCTAAATTGGTGGTCCAGGCTGGATAGCATCATACCCAGGCCGTGCCAACTCAGCTCTGCGAAGGGGAAAAACATCACGGTATCACATCTCAGCACTTGACGCTGTGAGTTTGACACCTGTGATTTAGGGTTATAGCCTAATCCATACCTATGTGTGGTTTAGTGGGTTTTATATATTTTCTTCTTTTGACTTGTTTTGTCTATCTCAGAATTTCAGGTACTAAAATGCATGCATATGCGTATACATTCTTTCCCAAAATAATATGCTGGGGTGTGATAACAACTTCTTGCAGTGGTATAATGTTTAATTCTAAG